>NW_015496078.1:44041-46123 GCF_000816755.2 Arachis ipaensis
TTAAATGACGCTATCCCGAGGAGGACACCTATAGGCGAGCCGTAATGGCCTCATCTTCGGCAGGCTCCTCCGGTTTTTTTTTACATCGTGCTGACCCTCGTTGTTTAAATGACGCTATCCCGAGGAGGACACCTAAAGGTGAGCCGTAATGGCCTCATCTTCGGCAGGCTCCTCCTATTTTTTTTTCGTTTTTTTACGTCGTGATGACTCATTCTTTAAATGACGGTATCCCGAGGAGGACACATAAAGGCGAGCCGTAATGGCCTTATCTTCGGCAGGCTCGTCCTGTTTTTTTTTGTTTCGATTTTTTTTATGTCGTGCTAACCTTCGTTCTTTAAATGACGCTAACCCGAGGAGGACACCAAAAGTCGAGCCGTAATGGCCTCATCTTCGGTAGGCTCCTCCATTTTTTTTTCAGTTTTTTTTACATCGTGCTGACTCTCGTTCTTTAAGTGACGCTATCCCGAGGAGGACACCTAAAGGCGAGCCGTAATGGCCTCATCTTCGGTAGGCTCCTCCATTTTTTTTTCAGTTTTTTTTACATCGTGCTGACTCTCGTTCTTTAAGTGACGCTATCCCGAGGAGGACACCTAAAGGCGAGCCGTAATGGCCTCATCTTCGGTAGGCTCCTCCATTTTTTTTTCAGTTTTTTTTACATCGTGCTGACTCTCGTTCTTTAAGTGACGCTATCCCGAGGAGGACACCTAAAGGCGAGCCGTAATGGCCTCATCTTCGGTAGGCTCCTCCATTTTTTTTTCAGTTTTTTTTACATCGTGCTGACTCTCGTTCTTTAAGTGACGCTATCCCGAGGAGGACACCTAAAGGCGAGCCGTAATGGCCTCATCTTCGGTAGGCTCCTCCATTTTTTTTTCAGTTTTTTTTACATCGTGCTGACTCTCGTTCTTTAAGTGACGCTATCCCGAGGAGGACACCTAAAGGCGAGCCGTAATGGCCTCATCTTCGGTAGGCTCCTCCATTTTTTTTTCAGTTTTTTTTACATCGTGCTGACTCTCGTTCTTTAAGTGACGCTATCCCGAGGAGGACACCTAAAGGCGAGCCGTAATGGCCTCATCTTCGGTAGGCTCCTCCATTTTTTTTTCAGTTTTTTTTACATCGTGCTGACTCTCGTTCTTTAAGTGACGCTATCCCGAGGAGGACACCTAAAGGCGAGCCGTAATGGCCTCATCTTCGGTAGGCTCCTCCATTTTTTTTTCAGTTTTTTTTACATCGTGCTGACTCTCGTTCTTTAAGTGACGCTATCCCGAGGAGGACACCTAAAGGCGAGCCGTAATGGCCTCATCTTCGGTAGGCTCCTCCATTTTTTTTTCAGTTTTTTTTACATCGTGCTGACTCTCGTTCTTTAAGTGACGCTATCCCGAGGAGGACACCTAAAGGCGAGCCGTAATGGCCTCATCTTCGGTAGGCTCCTCCATTTTTTTTTCAGTTTTTTTTACATCGTGCTGACTCTCGTTCTTTAAATGACGGTATCCCGAGGAGGACACATAAAGGCGAGCCGTAATGGCCTTATCTTCGGCAGGCTCGTCCTGTTTTTTTTTGTTTCGATTTTTTTTTATGTCGTGCTAACCTTCGTTCTTTAAATGACGCTAAACCGAGGAGGACACCAAAAGTCGAGTCGTAATGGCCTCATCTTCGGCAGGCTCCTCCATTTTTTTTCCGGTTTTTTTTTATGTCGTGCTGACTCTCGTTCTTTAAATGACGCTATACCGAGGAGGACACCTAAAGGCGAGCCGTAATGGCCTCATCTTCGGCAGGCTCCTCCGATTTTTTTTTACTACGTGCTGACCCTCGTTGTTTAAATGACGCTATCCCGAGGAGGACACCTAAAGGCTAGCCATAATGGCCTCATCCTCGGGAGGCTCCTCCGATTTTTTTTTCCGGTTTTTTTTACATCGTGCTGACTCTCGTTCTTTAAGTGACGCTATCCCGAGGAGGACACCTAAAGGCGAGCCGTAATGGTCTCATCTTCGGCAGGCTCCTCCGGTTTTTTTTTACGTACGTGCTGACCCTCGTTGTTTAAATGACGCTATCCCGAGGAGGACACCTAAAGGCGAGCCGTAATGG
>NW_015496078.1:47160-48855 GCF_000816755.2 Arachis ipaensis
TTTTTTTTTTTTTTTACGTTGTGCTGACACTCGTTCTTTAAATGACGCTATCCCGAGGAGGACACCTAAAGGCGAGCCATAATGGTCTCATCTTCGGTAGGCTTCTCCATTTTTTTTCCGGTTTTTTTTATGTCGTGCTGACTCTCATTCTTTAAATGACGCTATCCCGAGGAGGACACCTAATGGCGAGCCGTAATGGCCTCATCTTCGGCAGGCTCCTCCGATTTTTTTTTACTATGTGCTGACCCTCGTTGTTTAAATGAAGCTATCCCGAGGAGGACACCTAAAGGCGAGCCGTAATGGCCTCATCTTCGGCAGGCTCCTCCGATTTATTTTTCCGGTTTTTTTTTATGTCGTGCTGACTCTCGTTCTTTAAATGACGCTATCCCGAGGAGGACACCTATAGGCGAGCCGTAATGGCCTCATCTTCGGCAGGTTTCTCCATTTTTTTTCCGGTTTTTTTTTATGTCGTGCTGACTCTCGTTCTTTAAATGACGCTATCCCGAGGAGGACCCCTATAGGCGAGCCGTAATGGCCTCATCTTCGGCAGGTTTCTCCATTTTTTTTCCGGTTTTTTTTTATGTCGTGCTGACTCTCGTTCTTTAAATGACGCTATCCCGAGGAGGACCCCTATAGGCGAGCCGTAATGGCCTCATCTTCGGCAGGTTTCTCCATTTTTTTTCCGGTTTTTTTTTATGTCGTGCTGACTCTCGTTCTTTAAATGACGCTATCCCGAGGAGGACCCCTATAGGCGAGCCGTAATGGCCTCATCTTCGGCAGGTTTCTCCATTTTTTTTCCGGTTTTTTTTTATGTCGTGCTGACTCTCGTTCTTTAAATGACGCTATCCCGAGGAGGACCCCTATAGGCGAGCCGTAATGGCCTCATCTTCGGCAGGTTTCTCCATTTTTTTTCCGGTTTTTTTTTATGTCGTGCTGACTCTCGTTCTTTAAATGACGCTATCCCGAGGAGGACCCCTATAGGCGAGCCGTAATGGCCTCATCTTCGGCATGCTCCTCAGATTTTTCTTTACGTCGTGCTGACAATCATTTTTTAAATGATGCTATCTCGAGGAGGACACCTAAAGGCGAGCCGTAATGGCCTCATGTTCGGCATGCTCCTCCGGTTTTTTTTACTACGTGCTGACCCTCCTTCTTTAAATGACGCTATCCCCAGGAGGACACCTAAAGGCGAGCCATAATGGCCTCATATTCGGCAGGCTCCTCCGATTTTTTTTTCGGTTTTTTGTTTACGTCGTGCTTACCATCGTACTTTAAATGACATTATCCCAAGGAGGACACCTAAAGGCGAGCCGTAATGGCCTCATCTTCGACAGGCTCCTCCGGTTTTTTCCCGTTTTTTTTACGTCGTGCTAACCCTCGTTCTTTAAATGACGCTATCCCGAGGAGGACACCTAAAGGTGAGCCGCAATGGCCTCATCTTCGGCAGGCTCCTCTGATTTTTTTTTCCGGTTTCTTTTTTTTACATCGTGCTGACCCTCGTTTTTTAAATGACACTATGCCGAGGAGGACACCTAAAGGCGAGCCGTAATGGCCTCATCTTCAGCAGGCTGCTCCGATTTTTTCTGGTTTTTTTTACATCGTGCTGACCCTCTTTCCTTAAATGACGGTAAACCGAGGAGGACACCAAAAGGCGAGCCGTAATGGCCTCATCTTCGGCAGGCTCCTCCATTTTTT
>NW_015496079.1:0-5831 GCF_000816755.2 Arachis ipaensis
GGTTGGAGTTAGACAGACTTTATTCAGCTTGAATGCAGGGTTACTGGTTAGATCCAGATCAGATTTCATATCAGATCTTTCCGGGACGTTTATGCCATTACTGGAACAAATCCCCGGATTAGGATTCTCTAACGCAATTGCCTTCCATGCAAGCAAAGCTGTTTAGTGACTTTTTTTTGTGCTTTATTTAGTTTTTCGTATCAGTTAAGTTTCTGGTCTGTGCCTGAGGCCTGGACCTGAAAGAATTGAATTTAATGGCGGGGGGAGAAACGGAAGCAGGTACGAATAGAAGAAGGCCCAGAATAGCCAAGCCAAAGGGGTCCCATTAAGTGGTCCAATCAGTCTAATGCGTAATGTCCGGTATCGGGAGTCTTTTAGTAATCCACAGATTAGGAACCGAGTGGGGAAGTGAGCTCTACTCTAAACTCTAAAGGCAGCTCTGCCACCTAGGGGATAGGAAACCTATTCCTTTTAGTCCGATTCGATTCGCTTGCCTCGAAGACTGGCATTAGGCCCCTACTGATGATAGGATTGATTCGAAGCAAAGTCAATGGTCCCTTCTCCGCTACGGGAGATGCTAGAAGAAGATAAGCCCTTGGGGGCTATTACTTACTATTACACAGGCTAGCAGACAACCGGAAAGCTAAGCTATTCCCTTGCAACAACCAAAAAGCAGTAAGCCTTCCTTCCAACAAGGGTCGGTTTTGGAATGCTTACGGATATGGATGATAGTAGGGATCCCAGGTAGGAGAGCCAGCCAGGCCAGGAGAAAGAGGTAGTCTTTGACTACCCTTCTTTTGGGAGTCGAGTCCTGTTGAGTAGGGGCTTAGGCTGTGAAGGAGGGCTTCTTTTGGTTTAGATTCTAGCCGCTTTCGGGATCTTTGACAGAACGATAATGAATATGACGGGAGGAAACGAGACAGTTAACCAAGGGCCGAATAGGGGTGATGCCGGATCCTATTCAACAGAGAATTCTGAAGCTGACTCGGGTAGTTGGCGACAGTACCTCAACTTATCATCAGATAAAGAGGAAAATGCCGACCCCTCTAATGCCTTTCCGATTCAATCTTTAGCTGGCATCAGCCTTTGTCCGAGAAAAGGTAAAGCGTTAATTGTAAGCCCCAACGAGAAAGGTAGTTGACTTGAGTAAGGGAAAGGTGAATGAGTTTACTTGCTTGCTTAAAGGAATTTACTTCCCAACCGGCTAATGCTTCTAGAAAGGGTCTACGGGGAACCTTCTTCTCTTATGGAATTTATTACGTTAACAGTTCTTACAAAACGGAACACTCGAACGAGGAATAAAACTTCCTTTCTTCACTTATTATCTATTTTCACTTCTGAACCCTTCTTTTTTGGTCGAGTTACTCCGTATTCCCTCACCCGATCGCTCTATATTTTTACATATACCCTCTTTGGTCGAGAATACAGAATATATATTCATTCTCCCGAACTGAGGAAAGGAGCGGAGTTGAAGCTTGAGCGGTACTCCTTCTCTTTAAAACTAACTTCTTAAGGTTCGGAGATGCTCGCCCGTCTACCGGGATAGGAGAAAGAGAAGATCTCGACTAGGAGTCAGAGGGAATCTCTAGCGGATCTTTTCTAAGCCAGGAAGATGCCTCTGCTGAAGTAGCAAGTATTGGGGTTTCAAACTGAGATTTTACTTTCTAGTCAAAAGGGGTTTACCAGATCGAAAGAATCCTGTAGCAAACGGGATTGATTCCACTTCCTATTCAAGTGAACCTGCCTTTGTTTTTGTACATAGAAGAAATAAATGCCACATCTGCTCCCAATTCTATTGAAGGCCAGGCAGGCTTGTTGTCTTGTTAACGGAAAGCAACCTATCTTAAAGCGTTCGTGCCCAATACCTATTGGTCACTTCACTCTCTGTAAGAGGTATAAGAGTGATTGTTTAAGGAATTAGCGGTAGGTAGCACAGAAAACCGGACTCACCAAGGCCTGCTCATTCATGGAATGGGCAGTAGAGGATTGTTTTTCCCCCGTTTTCTAGCGGTACGATTACGATGCGTGCTCCGAATGGAAGAGGGTTCCCGGAGCAGTGAGCTTAGTACCGAAGCCTTTAATTGACGGCTGCTAAGGAGGCAGTCTTGGTCGACCATCCTGAGTGTGACACTTCATTCCCGGCTTTGGTTTCGACCACATAAGATTGGGCTTCCAATTTCATAGGCGCTGATAACTCTGGTCTGAACACCAGAAAGTCATGTAGGAGTCTTGAAGAATTCATTCTATTGAGTTGTGCTTGGTTGTTGACCAAAGAAAGAAAGGATGCATGGGACTTTTGGGCGTAACGTAACATTCTTTTGCTTCTCATACGATATTTCTAGTTAGATGAAAACGGCGCCCCTAAAGGCGATGTCATTTATGAATTTATTAAATATTAAACTTCCCCGGCTTCACCCTTGGCCTTTGTCCCGAAGAATCACTACCAGCTCTTTTCCCTGCGCTTGCAAAGTCAGCATCATACCTGGCTTAGGGTTCCTGTAGCTCGAGAGAGGTGAGAGTGTAGCGTGGTCCCTGCCTAATTTCTTATTCTTTACTTGCCTACCTCAAACCAACCAACAAAGCCAGTGTAGTGATCCCAGTCATCTATGTCTGAGTTCGAACATTCTTCAGAGAAAAGAACTTCCTAATGTGCCTGAATTTGACTTGCTTGCTTTCACACTTCTTCCTTCTCCAGCTTTAAGGGCTATTCTTCGCATAGAGCAAGAAAGATGTTTCTGTCATTCGAAGAGCTAAAGTTAAGTTCCTCACAAGGCTATACTCGAAAAGTAAGTAGAAGGCTTAGGCAAGAATAGGAATTTTTCATCAACGCTAGCGCCCCTAGTTCTATCGTAATCATACATAAACAAGTCAAAAGCCAAAAGCGCCTATAGCAAGATATTAGGTAGGAGTCTTGTAGTGGCTTTAGTTCTTCTCACGCGCATCCACCCGGGGGGATCCCTTATCCTCGTTGAGTACTTCTGTCCCCCCCTAACCTCCTATTCATGGGTTTTCTTTCCATTTCGATTGGAACAATCGTTAGGTTTTCCTCTGCCCGCCCCGTCCATCTTTCTTTGAAGGCCGAGTGAACGAAAGGAGAAAGGCAAGCTAAAAAACCTAACTTATAGCATTTCATGGTAGAAGAGTAGCCTACCAAAGAGTTTAGGTCAGGGATCAAAGCAAAGCGTCGAGGCGCGAAGTCTTTAAGATCGGATGCAATTCTTAAGCTGGTACATGCTGCACTGGTCCGTATTTCTTGCGGGCCTGGCATCTCTTAGCATATTTTATTAAATAAATAAATCTTACAAGTACCTGACGAGAGGCTGTTGCCAATCATCCTGCCCAATCTCTTCTGGCTCCATTATGTAACAGTAAAAAGTGATCTGGAATGTTGTTGGAATCGTCCTTTGAACGTATGTTCTTCAGGTGTCCGATTAGGAAATCTCAAACGTCGAAGCCAGCTGTGCCATTGTGTTAGCCTCAACATTGGCTCTTCTAGGTACTTGGTCTATTTTTATTTCATCAAACTCGGCGAATCGAGTCTAGGGCTCTTTTTCTCTATGGCTGCTGCTTTGCATCTATTACCTGATACTCAGCGATGACTTGTCTCACTACTAGTTAGGAGAGAGAAAAACAATACCTGCTCCCGCACCACCTTGCGTACTGGAGCCATCGAAATACATTTGACATGGAGTTGTGGTCAGACGCATGACCTCTCCATCATTCTGATCGGGCAACTGCTTGCCTAAGAAAAACGGATGATTTATCCAAAATTTTGCCAACACCTGTCCTTTGACCGAAAGTGCGCTCTATAGCTAGCTCCAATTGAACAGGTTGAGGAAAAGAGCCGTTAAAGCCCTTTTTTCTTTCTTTTTTGAATGAATTAATTCCGTCGATAGACAATAAGGAGCGAAAGCCACTCAGTTGATTGCTAAATCTCTAGTTCGTGAGAAGGATTTGCTGTAGTCAATCAATGCTTAAAAGAATTTACAAATCTTTCTGGTCTTACTGCATATCCAAGAGTAAAATCTACTATGGATATGATGCTGCAAAGTTCAATATTTCAAATCTAATTGGCTTTAATGAAGGTAAAATGCCAATGAAGTACCTGGGATTGCCAGTCTCTCAGTTAGTGATTGTTTGCCTCTAATTGAGAGAATCAAAGCTAGAGTAAAGAGATGTACTGGAAAATACCTCTAATATGCTGGACAACTGGTTCAGAGTGCCCTCTTTAGCATGCAAGTTTACTGGAGTACTGTGTTCATACTGCCGGTTTTGATTTGAAGACAAAAGATAAGATCTGCAGAAGGTTCTTATGGTCTGGTCCTGATATGGTTAAGAACAAAGGGAATGTTGCTTGGAAATTGGCTGCCCTTTACCTTTAAATTAAAAGTGCTTTCGGGCTTCATTGGTGGAAGCTGCTATGTTGAAGCATATCTTGGTTCTGGCTGCAAAAAGTCCTTCTATCTGGGTATGTATTAGAATACAATGCTTCTCAAAAATAAGAAGCATTTTGTGCCGGGCCATGAGAAGGAAGACTAGTTATATGCTTTTCACATGCAAGTTCAAGCGAATATAAACATCATCATGCTAATCTCAAAGAGCTCGGGGCTTCCCGCCAGAAAGTGATAGAAAGTACACCCCGAGACGTAGCGTGAAGTTCGTTGCCAAGGTAGATCGTGCCTGTCAAGATATTGCGTATAATATATATAGAGGGATAGCCAGTCGCGTGAAAGACCAAGACAAGCGCCACTGGATAAGCCCGATTTCGAAGCTAGAAGAACAAAATCATAATCCGTTTTTGCCAAACAAAAGATAGAGTTCAAATTAATATTCAACCAGCTTGGAGACAGCTGTTTTCTGTAGCTTTCAAAGTGATGGGATCAAGCAGTTACTCAATAAGTTGTCTTCCGTTATAAACCCTGATAGGGCTTAGTTGGCCACTTTCCTTCTCATGCCCGATCTTGGCTCATATCAATAAACTTTGTCTGGGTCTGTCAATGTATGAGTCTCAAGTGAGTGAAGCTGCTTTGGTCTACTCTGGGTGCACAATTATTATTGTAATATCCTTTTTTTTACCTAGTACCAGTCATCTTAAAGGCCAGCAAATAAGACAGAAAGCGAGTTGTAAGCAGTAGTCTTTCAATGTTCAGTTCAATTATTCTCGCTAGCAATCTCTTAGGCTTATCCTTTCAAAAAGGAATCATCAAGCCGGTACTAATCTAACTCTTAGGGGAGCCTTTGATGGGCTTGGCCTGAGGGACCTTACCCTACCCTTATATATGGTCGAATTGCTTGTACAGCTAGCCCGCTACCTCTCTAATAAATCTGAGTACTTAACATTTTCGATCCCATATCGAGGAAGTGAGCCAAAATGAGCCATCAATACAGTATAGAATATATAGGGCTCCCTTCTTTTTTCAGCTTAGCCACGTCGACCGGATCAATCCACTTTAGCTCGTTCCCAACTCGGTTGGATCTAGGATAGGACCGGTTAGCACAACTTCACTTACTTAGACGTAAAAGTTTCACACCTGACCTGCTTTACTTGTTATTTTCTTCGGTCTAGGATGTTAATCCAACAGGTATCACATAAGCCCTATGTTTGGGATATTGACTAACGAAAGTTCCCTCGTTTTCGATGAATTGGATTTTGCCTCAAGAAATAGAAAGAGTGCTATTTTGTTTGAGGATTCCTAAGTAGTCCCCTCTGACTTGCATTAATAAAGAAAGTAATTCAACGGTATAAGTCATTTTTACTACTGAATCAGCAAGATGAGTGGTATCAGCTAGTGATCCCGTTATATCAACTACCGCATCGTCATCGTCTGGCT
>NW_015496079.1:6207-6604 GCF_000816755.2 Arachis ipaensis
TTTAATAGCTTATAGGGGCCCAACTCCGCTAATCCGGACATTCGCTAAGATTCCCTAACCAAAAGAGGGGGCACTCAAGACCTGGATACTCTAAAACAAGACCACCACTTCCCTTCCCGCAGAAGAGGAAGAACAAGAGTCTGGTTGCGCTTCGGGACGACTTCCCCTACCACTACTGTTAAATAGCGCCCTCTTCTCTTAGTATAGTAAGCTGGCGGGCTTCTCCCAAGAGAATGCCTTCACTCCACTCCCCCTTAAGACGCCTATGGAGAACTAAGGTACCATTAGGAGTATCCTTTCCGAAGGCAGGGGGAGCTCGAAAACAACAAACGCCACTATTAGTACTTCCTCAGAGCGATTGAACTAGCCTTTTGACTAAATAGATATGGGCATAGAG
>NW_015496079.1:7401-8459 GCF_000816755.2 Arachis ipaensis
AAAAATACAGGATTTCATTCAAATCATCCCTGCTCCTCGAAGCCTTTCTTCGACGTCAGAGAGTTTGATCGAGAAACCAAGGAAATTCCTAATAGAATAGCGTAGGGAGACTAAAAAAGTAGCGAATCCGGTTTCGAAATGAGGCGGTCTTAGAAATGAAAAGATATCACTGTATGTAATGCGATTGAAGCTATTAGAGAATTCTACACCCATTTCTGGGTATTTTCTGCCACATCTCATACCCGTAGTACCGGGTCTTGACCACGTAATCAAAGGCTTTCAAAGGTCTCTGAAGTGGAATATTTTTTATGTGCAGGACCTTCAGCTTTCACACTTGAGCAAATTTTATCTATATAGCTAGCGACTTAGTAGGTCTAAGGCCTGCCCCCCCGCAATAAGTACTAGCGTATAGCATAACCAAATGGAAATGTGGCTGGGGAAAGGAGGAGTCGAGATAAAAGGCTTGTAGAAGGAATCAATGAGGCGAATTGAGCTAGGTTGCACTACTTTGAGGGGAAATCCCTTACTGAATGAATTTGGATCAGTGACAGTAGAAACTAAACAACTTTGAATGCTTTCTATGATATCCTCTTTCTGGCTAGCAAACGTGCTAATTGGTCTTCAGAGCTTATTCCGAGTTATCTAATAGCTTCACTTCGCTCCGCTTCGTTCGTTCCCCCGAATTCTGTAAGCTTGCTTGGTCTACCTGCTTTGTTCTGATTTCATTGTATTCCTCCGTATTCAGCATTCGCCGGTGTCACAAAAAGCAAAAGCATAATCAATTCGTTGAGGCGCCGTCAAAGCACCCTAACAAATACATTTGCCTATAGAAGAAAAGAAACTTACCCTATAAGGTTCCCTCTATAGCTAGTCTTCTCCGTTAGGATATACTATAACATTGCCCGCGCTAGGCATCTGATCCCGGTCTTAGACACGATCCTAATCCTAATGCTCTTGAGCAGGTTCCCCCACTCTGCTTCCTCGTTTTGCTTCTGGCAAAGCTTTGACTTTGCTTCTCTAGGCTGAGAACTCCCAAGGCCTCCTCGGTCTGAAGGAAT
>NW_015496079.1:16418-17100 GCF_000816755.2 Arachis ipaensis
CTCTCTGTGGGAGCTTCTAGCTCGTCTAGAGTGCCCCAGCCATATCCATAGAATGACGTATTCTCTAGATATTTACCACAACGAGAGCGAATCCTGCTATCGTAAAATAGCCTACAATCCCGGGGTTAGATGGCCTAAATTTTCTATTTTAAGAAAGGCATCCAAAAATGGGAGGTATAGATGAAAATCAGCGCAGTACACTCTACTTGGATTCAATGAGAAGGCTCGTGGGTCCCATATGATAATGCATGTATCTCAGTATAGCTACTCGAAGAGTGGAAACTGTCTACCAGTTCCTGAACTTGAAATCATTCAATGCCCTGCTTCTCTTTTGAGCGCATCCCCTATCTTGTGCCATTCACAGAGCGTTCAACATCCACTGGGTTGTGGAAGTCGATGGTGTGCGGATGAACAGCAGGGGAAGCGAGGGGAATGACATTTGAAGCTGCTTCTATCTATGTAAGCTAAGCCCCTGAATCTGTAATCCCAAAAACTGGAATCAGAAAAGGCCAACCAATACAACTTTCCGTGTTGGCACGAGCTATTCTTCCTTCTTTTCTCATGGAGAGAATCCTACTAGCCTTTCCATTCCCTCTCATGCTGAGGTATTTCATCTTGAATGGAATCTGTGACAAAGGCTAAAAGGCTCTTACCGTACTTTACCACAATTCCGTGGAATCCC
>NW_015496079.1:21269-22031 GCF_000816755.2 Arachis ipaensis
TTGTCTGTCGCCTCTATTCCTTCTCTCCTTTACACGAAACTTCTTAAAAAAAGAATTTCATCTGTTTTTACTATCCAGAACTCTAAAGTTAAGGCAACAACAGCTCCTTCTCTTCCGAGTTGGCATGAAGCCTATTCTGTTGATTCACTGTCCATCTTCGATTTCGATTCGACTGATGCCATACTTTCTTAGTTGATGCATAACCCTCCCCCAATTTAGAATCTAGAGGCATAAAGACTTCTAATTGAAATGAAAGGATATCCCAGATTGCTTTTGATGCTTCTCCTAGCTTAAGAATCCGTAATTGTATGCCATCGGAGGATGGACATGGGCAGAATCCTCTCTTTCAAGATTCACGGCCTATTTTAGAGATCCAAAACTTTGCTGCTAGCTATAGCCATGGAAAATAGGTATGATCCACTAAGTTGCCTTTACTTAGCTATATTTTATTTAGTAGAATAGATACTCATTACCATTCATTCAAAGCCGTCTTCTCTGCTCCATATGAAGAAAATGATCGGATTCCCCATTCGGCTAGCTAAAGAATCAATAATATCCGGTCGCCTTTTTTCGAAATAATTGAGTCCAGGAAAGATTATCGAAGCCGGAGCCTTATGCAATACTGCTGTTTCCGGCCGCCTCATCCTACTTACTCCGTCCACCTTTTAAGATAAGAACCGGATATTGAGGTTGTTTATTTTCCATGGTACTCCGGTCCAGGCCTTCATCCCTCATATCTTCCTCCTGGTGAAATCTGATAAC
>NW_015496079.1:26133-27121 GCF_000816755.2 Arachis ipaensis
TGGTCTTTCTGTAACTGAAAAATCAATTAGTCTGGATCTTAGCGCTAACTTCAGCCTACTAGCTTGATTCTCAATTTCCTCAAGCACAACAAGATAAATAGGAATCGAAGCCTGATCTAATGACTGATCTCCGGCTTTCCTAAAAGCTGCTTCGGTCCCAAACTTTTTGTTTTTTTGAGTTACGGCTCATAATATCCATACTTCTCTCAGGACGGAAGTCTAACTTACTTCTAAGTACTTTTAGTACACAAAGGTCGGTGTAAAAAGAGAAACTACTTACTAAGTCCTCAAGCAGTAAACTCTTTTCTTTCCTCCTTCGGAGCAGATGCCATTCTACTTCGTCCAAGACTGCTACTTCTGACTGACTAGCTTCGGGCAACTAAAGATAATGATTCTGACCTGTTTCCCGGGCTTGATACTGCCTTATAGGCTGCTGAGGCTTCTCTTTTCTTTTGAAGGAAGAGGCAGGAGTTGGCTTCTATTGGTATTGGTCTGATTCTTCCCCTGCTAACTAAAAAACCCTACTAATAGAGTTGATAGCCCTTCTCTCTATCTTGAAGCTTACCTCTAATAGTTACATTTACTACCTTAATTTAGGAAGTGAGGAGGCGGAATAAGAAATCTCATACCCAAGTGTTTAGGAATAGATTAACTGGGACTGGGGGATCTTCGGCCCCAGGTTATTAGTTGCTGCTTGGCATCATAAATCTTTTAAGCACGGATTTGAACTAAATCTTACTACTTTCTTTCTGCNCTGTAAATGGATTAGGAATAGGCTCTTTGTCTTTTATCTGCGGACATAGTGGATAGAAGACTTGAGTAGCTAAATTGAATGAGGGGCCTAGCTTGCTTTCTTTCGAGTCTCAAGCTTTCAAGTAGCTTTGACTAACACGAATCTTTATAACCAAAAGAGTATACATACCCTAGGATGGAGTAGTAAGCTCTCCAAATCTTATCTGGTTTGGAGGTTGTTCCGCGTTTGCACAGT
>NW_015496079.1:34763-34962 GCF_000816755.2 Arachis ipaensis
TATTCTCAAGTACTGGCATGTAACAAAAGAGAAGTAAGATTACAGCCTTCCAGGCCTACTTTCTTCCAATGCATTCGTATTCCCGTAAGGAAGTGCTTTCTTTCTTACTTTAAGACTTCCTACCTATGGTCTTTCTGTAACTGAAAAATCAATTAGTCTGGATCTTAGCGCTAACTTCAGCCTACTAGCTTGATTCTCA
>NW_015496079.1:36405-36983 GCF_000816755.2 Arachis ipaensis
GATGACAGAAAAATGGGTCACGAAGGCTCTTTCCTTGAAACCTAGCTTTCCTAACTCTAACTACCAGACCTTTTGGTCAAGAGGCATTCTCTAACTGATCTATCAAATGCTCTTTCTTTAACAGCTAATAAATCAAGGGCAGGAACTGACCTACTATATAGCCCTTCTCTAACTTGAAGCTATCCTTTCAAAGTGAAATTGAATCCCTAACTTCCCAAGGAGTGGAGAATATGAATATAGGATCCGATTGAGCTGCTAACTTGAACTTCCTCAATTCAACTGCAGCCTTTCCTCCCTTTTTAGTATTAGTAAAAGACCAAGAGCTAGGGGTTTACTCAATGAGTGGGAAAAAACGGGCACATTCTTAAAAAATACATGACTCTGGCTTCTATGTCTTCTCTTGCAGCTTATGACTGATTAATGAATGCTATAGTCATTCTTACTTCGTAGTGCTTAATGCTCAGCCAAATAAAACGAAAACGAACAAGGAAGCTCCTTATTCTCAAGTACTGGCATGTAACAAAAGAGAAGTAAGATTACAGCCTTCCAGGCCTACTTTCTTCCAATGCATTCGTATT
>NW_015496079.1:38242-45331 GCF_000816755.2 Arachis ipaensis
AGCTCTTAGAACACTCACCCAAACTTCATTCGAAATAGTTAAGGCATTTCGTCAGTCAGACTGACGTTTTCTCTTTCTCCGGTTTGGAAAGTCACTAAAAGTACTTAAATAGAAAGATAATGACTTATTTTATCCTGCTTCTATGTCTCCAGCAGGGATTGCAAATAGGTAGTCCCATACTGAATTCTATATCTTACGGGATTCTATAGCTTAAGGAAGTCCATAAAGACTAAAGGTCTATGGGACCACTAAAAGAATCTCTCGATATCAATTATAGACCAACATCCGGACGTGAACAGAGGGTTTTTTCGAAAGAAAGCTTGATCCTACAGCTTAGACTGCTTTCATGACTCATGGAATGAGTTGTTTTTCTCTGCCTTCGTAAGTCAATCAAACTAGGTTGCTTGCTGCTGACTTACTTGCTTTTTGACTGGCTTTAAAGCCTATAAATCTCAATAGTAGGATGCTACTAGCAGGCTAGCTCTTTCGAGTTCGTGATGCTCTTGTCTATAGATTCCTCATGCATCATATCATGATAAATTACTCCTTCTTTTATGGTTACCCTTTAGAGAAACAGGTAATAATAACATCTAATAAGATGGTTACCCTTTCTTTTCCGAAATGACAGCCTTTGATTAGTGGCATGTTCCGGTTGATGAGATATCCTGGAACCTCTCATCACTAAGTTGACCAGACACTGGAAGTTGGTAGCACACNCAATCTGAAGTGGCAGAACGCCCACTATAATTTAAATTCCTATGAAAAACAAATAATATACATACAATATAGTACAAAACAAGATACTAATCTGGAGATAGAGAACGAAGTAAATGGATATACCAATTTCAGTACATCCGGTACCATGAAAAAGATGATTTTCACTACATTGAATGAGAAAGGTTTGATAAAAAAACGAAAACAGGCTGAAGAAATATCCCTATTATATAGGAAAATATATGATGCAATAGAAACAAAAGTCAGGTTGTTGGATAAGCCAGAAAAGGATCAATATACAAGTGAAGTAATATCCACTTTAAAACAGCAAAAAGATTCTATCCTAAATTGTAAGGACGAAGATATGAGATATAAGAGACTATGTAACCTTCAACTTATGATTGAGTACTTATCGATGGACTTTGATGAAAATTCCATTTATAAAACCTCCTATGACATTTTGAAATTGTTAATCCTTCCCGATCGTGAAAATGCTAGGGATTATCTTAGAAAAGATCCTAAAATCACACCCATGGATAAAGAATTGCTAGAAGAATTTGGTCAATATACGATTGAAGCATTAATTGTTCATTTACTGGGTCAGCTATATAATAGCGATGCTGAAGAAGGTTTAATGATTAAGATTCCCACATTGATAGATCAATTAGACTCTATTGTCCGAAGACAAGGGTTGTTTTTGAAGAGAATCAAACAGCAAGGTAGGGGGGTACCTATGCGTGATATAGTAGCTCTAGAAGAATCATATAAGTCCTCTTATAAGAAATGTAAAAATCCCTACTCAATTGGGGTATCGTTAATTGAGTTAATGGAAGAACGCAAGTTGATTTCCTTCATAAATATGGACAGTTCTAAGGTGGAAAAAATAATAACCAAGAAGGATGAATATTATTATCAAAAGAAAACCAATTATGCTTACTGTTTATTTGATATAAGAAAACTCCCAATGAAGCTTTATCTACCAATGGTATCCCCACCAAGAAGATGGGAACCTGACAATGATGCCAACCCAGAGAAATTATCAATGAGCAATGTAAATGGGGGGTATTTAAATAAAAAACTATCAGATCTACATACTAGATATAGACTTATAAGTACAGTGGACACTGCTCGTTTTAATATTCATTTTGAAAGGGTTGATGATTGTAATCAATTATGTGATGTAATGAACACTCTACAGGAGCAACCCTTTGAAATCAACAGTAAATGGTTGCATTATATTATGAATAATAGAAATAAATTTGTAGAAGAAGGGCTTCTAATGCCTGAATTTCTATGCCGAATAAATATGGATGATGTAATATCTATAATTAGGGAATTATACTTAGAGTCTGGGGAGTCCACCCATAAATTAATCAAAATGGATGATATTATAAACCAGATAACAAAAAATATCCAGCAAGCTCGTTATGAAAGCTTAATTCTTTCTATTGCTATAGCGTATGATGGTTATCAATTTTATTTGCCTGCTTTTCTGGACTTCAGGGGTCGAATTTATCGCGTTGGTATCTTGCATTTCCACGAGCGGGATCTTGTTAGAAGCCTGCTTGTCTTTGCTACTAATGAGAAATTAGAAGTGCCTATAGATGTGGCCAAAATCAAATATTTACAATCTACGGCGTGCCATGTGAATTCACGGAATAGTTACGAATCAGCCAAATTAGGTGGACTCGAAATAATTCAATTAATGACGGGGCACACTATGAATGACATGATATATACAACTACCTTATTAGAAGCAAAAAACCCCTTTCAGGCCCTCTCGCAAATATTTGGACTATATCATAATTACCCAGATTTATATAAGGATAGTGGTATGTCTGAAATGAAAGATGCCAAAGACATGGAAGAATACTATCATTACTTGCTGAGAAATAGTCCTATTACGCAAGATGCCTCTGCTAGCGCTTTTCAGATCATGGGTTTGTTATTGTTGGATGAATCTATAGCTAATAACACGAATCTCTTCCCAGCATATGAGAAAAATGATATATATGAAAATTTTAGNGTTATTGTTGGATGAATCTATAGCTAATAACACGAATCTCTTCCCAGCATATGAGAAAAATGATATATATGAAAATTTTAGGTTGGAGCTACTGGAATTCCTTAGTCAAAAATCAGATATAACTGAATCATTCTTTAATTATTTAAAGAAACACCTAAGCCGTAAGATTGTGAAAATGATTTTTATGCCTCTTATATACGGGAAAACATTGATAAGCACTATCCGCGATCTAAAAAAGAATTTAGGCTCTCTCATAACACATAAGGAAAGCGTTATGTTAGCCAAGCACTGTTTTAGTTTCTGGCAAGAGAAATATTCTCATATGTATAGCTTGATTATGTTGATCCGGAGTATTGGGTGGTTTGTGTCTTATATGGATAGGTCTGTAATGTATATGAGTTCTTACTCTTTAACATTGCAGGATTATGTGAATATGGAAAATATCAAAATTTGGATATATGATAGAAAGAAAAAGAAAAGGCGTCAGGTAACACTAAGAATGGATTCAAATAAAAGGGATCGTAGGAAGACAGAAATATCTACTTTCGTCAACTTCATTCATCAGAAAGACGCTGAAATAGCTATGACTCTTGTCAAAACCATGAAAGAGGCAGGTAAACAACGCTTCCAAGATAAGAGTATGCCCCTGTACACAGTCCACGACAATTTTATAAGTACGACAAACTATTGCGGTGATATTGCATATCTATATATACATGCATTTCTTAAGTGCTTGGGTGACCCGCTTTCTATCATAAACAACTATCTTTATACTAATTTGGTTCGGCCTTATAAGGAGACTATGATTCTGAAGGATTTGACTGCTGCGGAAATAGTGAAGTGTTTTAGCACGATAATCCCTGAGGCAGTACTTGAAAAAGTCTTATTGTTTAATATAGATTCTAATAAAAGTAAATTATCCAAAGCTGATGTTAAAAAATTAACTGATAAGGTAGCGTATATACTGAAATTATATTCCCAATATACAAAACAAGTCGCAGGGCCCTGCCTCAATTATGTGGATAGTCATATGCATACCCAGGAATATATATATAAGTGTTATGTATCTAACATGGAAGACTTCCAAAATAAGATTCGCTCAAACTACAACAACAAAGAAATATATAATTATGCTGTATTCTATTAATAAGGAAGGAATGAAAATGATTATTATCAATTTAATAAATACTAGGATCCGTGAGACTAAAATCATGGATCCACATCCCGGATTAATAATTGCTGTGCATGAGTTCTCGGAGCCATATCCATTAGTTTCTGAAATTGAGTTGCTAAGTTTTGCGGTAATGGATCTATTAAACGTAGCTGCTTACCCCGCCATAAATGGTTATTGTAAATTTTCAATTTCCCTGACTCTCCTTAAATCTAACAAAGAGGAGTTTACATTAACGCTAGGACCTGCAAAGCCCTTGACTTATCATAACAGTAGTCAATTCCTTCCTAAAAATGAGGTATATACCCAAATCCAAAAAGATTTCCAAAAGAATGCTGAGAATTACGACGGAGTTGCTGTAATTCGAGTCTTTATTAGAGTCTATATGGATGGTACAAAGAAGGATAGGAAGTCCTTATCAAATGATGAAAGGTGTATTCTCCTTTCTTCCTTATGTTCTGTCGAATTAGGTGCAAGGGAGCCTGCGAGGGAAATAAGAAATAGACAGAAGCATTCCTATTTGTCATATATAACCAAAATGAATGCATCCAGCAAGCCGCTTAAACCATTCCTTGTTGGGGATATCGAGACAGTTCTGATGAAAGAGGTTCATAAGCCTTTTGGGGACAGCGATACAGTTCTGATGAATGAAGTTCATAAGCCTTATGCAGCGGGTCTGATGTTGGTTCGTCCGAATGATGCAATCGGTCAAATTTCAATGAAGCATATTGACACATACTTTAGTGAAGACTACGATATAATCATTCATTCCTTTGAAGATAGGAGTCAAAAGGTACTTAATGACTTGGTATTAAGGATATCTGCATTAGTTAGAGAAAACAATACCTATTTAACAGTATACTTCCACAACTTCTCTCGATTCGATGGAATTCTGTTGCTAAAACACCTTGCGTGTCATCACACAAACTACAAACTCAAACCACTTATGAGGAACAATAGGCTTTATGAAATAGCTGTCTATTCAGTCTCAAGTAAGAAGTTGCTATTCCGCTTCAGAGACTCATTGCATCATCTCCCAGGCAAACTGGACAACCTAGCTAAGTCCCTATGCCCTGATCTTGGTAGGAAAGGCACTATCCCATATGATGAGGTGAGACAGTCTAATCTAAAAGAGATGAAAAGTCAGTTATTAGACTATATGAAGCAGGACATCCGTCTCCTTGGGGGTGTAATGCGTAGAGCTCAAGAGATATACTGGTCCCAGTACAAGATAGACATTGACAGTGTGATAACCCTTTCTGCCCTGGCTCTAACAATCTTTCGTATGAAATTCTATGATCCCACGGTGTGGCCTATCCACATTCCCACCAAAAATGAAGACAACTTTATAAGGAAAGCATATTATGGTGGACATACGGACGCTTATATCCCATACGGGGAGAATCTATACTATTATGATGTGAACTCACTCTATCCCTTTATAATGAAGGAATATGATATGCCAGGTGGCACTCCAGTTTGGCATGGTAATTTGGCAGGAAAAGACTTGGATAGCTTGTATGGCTTTATTGATGCGTATGTTGAATGCCCGAAGACTATCAAGAGGCCCTTTCTTCCCTATCGGGATAAGAATAACACTTTAATCTTTCCTACCGGGGAATTCATTGGTGTGTACTATAGCGAGGAGTTAAAGTATGCTAAAAGCCTCGGATACCGAGTGATTCCGCTCTCAGGCTATCTCTTTGATAGGAAGGGAACCCCGTTCAGGGACTTTGTTAGCTCCCTATATGAGAGCAGGTTAAATGCTAAAAAATCAGGTAATGAAGCATTGTCGTTTGTGTACAAGATCATTATGAATTCGCTATATGGTAGATTTGGTATTAATCCTAAATGCACAATAACCGAGATCTGCGATGAGGATCGTAAACAATATTTGTTTAAAAATAGTGAATTTCTCTTTATTGAACAGATTAGCAAAGACTACTACATCGTTGTCTACCATAGCAATACCGGAAGGAGTGAAGCGGATTCCTGGGATCCACCAAAAAACTCTGCAGTCCAACTAGCTGCTGCTATCACAGCCAGTGCTCGGATTCATATGTACACATATACTTCCAGAGAGGACTGTTACTACACGGACACAGACTCTGTTGTGCTTAGTAATCCTCTACCTGAGGAGATGATTTCCGCTTCAGAATTAGGTAAATTAAAGCTTGAGGATAAAATCGTGAGAGGATTCTTTTTAGCACCAAAAACCTATTGCTACTATCAAATTGATGGCAATAGTGTAATCAAATTTAAGGGACCCGCAAAAAACCTGGTTGATCCTGAATGGTTTGAGTCACAGTATGAGGACCTATCTCGTACAAAAGAGGTAATGGTAGAATCCAACTTCCGGATTGATTGGCACAAATTGGATATCTTCAAGAAAGATATGGTTTACAACCTTGGGCTTCCGGTGGGGACTAAGAGGGAACTTGTATTTAAGGATCAAACCTGGGTGGATACAAATCCTGTTCATATCATTGACCTGTCAAGACTGGATAACACATCCAAACTAATTATTCAAGAGCAAAAGGCTCAAATCAAACAACTTAGAATAATTAATGAGAAATTAATTAGGATGCGTGGTGAGCAAGATGAAAGAATGAAAACAGATAGCGGCATGCAAGGAAGCAAAGATGAAACCAACCCCCCTAACGGGAAGAATGAGAATCAGAAACCTATAACCAAACGAAGGAAATGGACAATGTTTCCAGATCTCTATGATAATGACTTGAAAGACAAAGCAGATAATGAAAAACCACCAGATTAAACACAGTAAGGACATTCACCAAGGAAATAGCGTAAATAAGATAGGTCTGTCATCACACGTAATTTCTCTCCTTCTTTTCCTCGCTCGACCAGCCCCTTGTTTCTTTTGATTGTTCCGAACCCTGTGTTTTCAGGCATTACTAAACTCTTTCTTGTAAGTCTAAGGATTGTAAAGTGTTTGTGGGACCTTGAACGTCAGGAATAGCTGCCTCGTTAACAACCCAGTCCCGGTCGTGCTCCACACCCGTGAAGCACTCCCTCCAACCTAATAAGGGAAAGGGTCTGGGGAAGCCTTTGCCCCCTACGCTTTTAGGTACTACGGCCTACCACTGGACTGAAAGAGCTACTATCGGCACTTCCCCACACCCGTGAGTCAGTGCCTTGCTTTCAAGACGAATAGTGG
>NW_015496079.1:45575-46219 GCF_000816755.2 Arachis ipaensis
GGTGAGGCCGAAAGCCTGATCTTCTATTCCCTCTCTGATCTGGTGTCGTCGCTCACAGTCCAAGAAAGGTAGTCCTTTCATTGGCTAACGGGATTACGCTGAATGGGATAGACCGATCATCACTTCCTTCCCCGACAACCCCCTTCGAATGATTGATTCAGTGTGAGAATAGACTCTCTCCGGTGGAACAAAAAAGCCCTTACTTGTGCTTTAGAACAGCAGAGCAGGGCTCCCGTAACGAGTAGATACTTCCGCAGGAGCATAAGATCTTAGAGCAAGGGTGGGGGGGCTGATACGGAGGGACAGAGTGAATGCTTCCCGAGCCCTCGAGACGAAGACTTTTGGCATCTCATCTGAATAGACTCCATCTTCATTCTCTGTGAACCCCCGCACATGACTGACTGCAGGCTATAACAGGTCATAACTGCGTGATGACAAGGATCACATCGATAAACCTAAACTTCGGATTCAATCCAGCCCCAAGCCGGGGCTACCTTATTCGTAACCCCTTAAGGGGCATCCCAGGCGAGTAAGCCGACTACCTCTTCTGGTCTACCATGAATGGACTCGAAGGATCATGAATTAATAAAGTATTTGGAATCAGCTAGCTGGAAGAGTCTTCCCCTTCTGGCATTAAGAACGAA
>NW_015496079.1:46572-48032 GCF_000816755.2 Arachis ipaensis
ATATATACAGCAAAAGCCTTTTTTAATGCTAGCCTGCGGGGCACAGCTTCCTCCTCCATATTGAACGCTTGCCCACCCGCAGTAGCATCCTCCTGAATTCCTAAAGGATCAAATCTTTGTGGCTCATTAAGCAATATTCTCACCGCATTATTTAAGGGTTCCCCACACTCACATGGGCTGGGCACATGAGGGTGTAGGCTACATATTTGGTGATAGAAGGTATCCCGAGCTACCCTCAAAAGAGTACTTAGATCAGGGGAGCACAAAGCATGCGGTCTTAAGAGCAATTGCTCAGGAGCAATGTTCCACCAAATACCGATGCCTATCATAGCACAGAGGCATATTATAAAGCGTGAGTCCCTCAGGTATGAATACCTTATAGCCTCTCTCATTGTGAAGGATTTGATTCTCCCACCCTCTCCATTATCAATAGCAGCTAACAATCCTGGCTTTTCTGATCGTACGAGTGGAGTGCGGAAATGGGTCAATTCAAAGGGGAGTGCCTCCCACGCTTTAATTGGAACCCAGTTCGCATATGTATATACGAGCTCCCAATCCTTACACCTCCATTTACATTGGCGCTCCCCCCTTAACGCAGACTCAAGAATAAAAGATATATTCCATAGGTCAAGATGAGGATATTTCTTAGGTCTAACCACGTTTTCACTTAAATCCATTTTACATATCCACTTGTACCATGCGGGGGGACTGACCCTTTGAGCATTGTTTCCAGTTGTACTACCTATTCGGTCCTCCCTAATTGGAGGAATATTCCTCATTATAGGGATTCCCTTTATTAATGCCATAAACAAACTTATCATGATTGCACCCCTCCCCCATTATCATTTGGAAAATATTCACTGTTAAGTTGGAACTCTACTTTTTTATGTTTAGGGCATAAACCAATGTTTCCCCACATACATTTAACAGGGTCATCACCTAAGTTAATGCGTTGAATTATACCATTCAGACAGTACTTATCGAACATGCTTTGAATAAAATCTTCAATGTGCTGAGGAGAAGAAGATGAACTATGATTTTCATTATAGCAAGAAAAATAGGCTTCTATAGAATACCTATTGTAGCGATAAACACATGATGTTTGTAACATTTCCAAATCTAGCTTAATGAACGCCAACTCTAACAAAGCAAACGGAAGTAAACTAACTGGTGGAATGGAATATTCTGACTTAAGCGTTCCCATTTTCATATTGGAATAATCCACTTCCAGATTCAGAAATTGATTAACAAGATCTATTATTATCAAATCATTTGTTATAGTACTCAATACCTCTATCAACTTCTCATGATTAGCGGTATAAAGACTATTTGATAAGTCAACACGAAATAGAGTATCAACATTCTCCCAAGAGCATACCCTATCATAAAATCTCTTGACTCCGTTGATATCACGATCAATTAATGAGTTAATGGATAAAGGATATCGTTCACGAATAGCT
>NW_015496080.1:0-2227 GCF_000816755.2 Arachis ipaensis
AAACGGAAAAAAAAAAACCAGAGAAGCCTGCCGAAGATGAGGCTATTACGGCTCGCCTATAGGTGTCCTCGTCGGGATAGCATCATTTAAAGAACGAGGGTCAGTACAACGTAAAAAATATAAAAAAAACCAGAGGAGCCTGCCGAAGATGAGGCCATTATGGCTCGCCTTTAGGTTTCCTCGTCGGTATAGCGTCATTTAAAGAACAAGGGTCAGCGCAGCGTATTAAAAAAAAACTAGAACAAAAAAAACTGGAAAAAAAACCAGAGGAGCCTGCCGAAGATGAGGCCATTACGGCTCGCCTTTAGGTGTCCTCCTCGGGATAGCGTCATTTAAAGAACGAGGGTCAGCACAACGTAAAAAAAATCGAAAAAAAAAACCAGAGGAGCCTGCCGAAGATGAGGTCATTACAGCTCGCCTTTAGCTGTCCTCCTCGGGATAGCGTCATTTAAAGAACGAGGGTCAACACAACGTAAATAAAAGAAAATTGAAAAAAAAAAACCGGAGGAGCCTGCCGAAGATGAGGCAATTATGGCTCACCTGTAGGTGTCATCCTCGGGATTGCGTCATTTAAAGAACGAGGGTCAGCGCAGCGTATTAAAAAAAAACTAGAACAAAAAAAATTGGAAAAAAAAAAAACCAGAGGAGCCTGCCGAAGATGAGGCCATTACGGCTCGCCTTTAGGTGTCCTCCTTGGGATAGCGTCATTTAAAGAACGAGGGTCAGCACAATGTAAAAAAAATAAAAATATAAAAAAATCAGAGGAGCCTGTCGAAGATGAGGCCATTACGGCTCGTCTTTAGGTGTCCTCCTTGGGATAGTGTCATTTAACGAACGAAGTTCAGCACAATGTAAAAAAAATAAAAATATAAAAAAACCAGAGGAGCCTGCCGAAGATGAGGTCATTACAGCTCGCCTTTAGGTGTCCTCCTCGGGATAGCGTCATTTAAAGAACGAGGGTCAACACAACGTAAATAAAAAAAAACTGGAAAAAAAAATCGGAGGAGCCTGCCGAAGATGAGGCAATTATGGCTCGCCTGTAGGTGTCCTCCTCGAGATAGCGTCATTTAAAGAACGAGGGTCAGCCCACCGTTAAAATAAAAAAAACGAAAACAAAAAAAATTGGAAAAAAACAGGAAAAAGAAACGGAGGAGCCTGCCGAAGATGAGGCCATTACGGCTCGTCTTTAGGTGTCCTCCTCGGGATAGCGTCATTTAAAGAACGAGGGTCAGCACAACGTAAAAAAAAACCGAAAAAAAAAACCAGAGGAGCCTACCGAAGATGAGGTCATTACAGCTCGCCTTTAGGTGTCCTTGATGACAAGTCATCTTAGCCTAGTTTCACTAGTCTTTTTCCTTTGTTTTCATTTAGTTTTATGCACTTTCTTAAGCCATAAGTAAGCCAATTGGGTTGAATTTCATGTTTCCCTCTTATTTTTCAATTTCATCTACACTTGTCTTGAGTCTTGGGTGTTGAAGAATTGAGGAAATTCTGATTCAATCTCACCTTGAGATCTCTTTGTTTTTCTTACTGCAGCTTCTGGAAAATTGAACTTGTATTTACATTTCTACATTGCTCTCTTCTTTAATTTGGCATTTGCTTTCTAAATTTGGATCTAAGAAGGCATTGAGATCTAGACTTAGTTATCTAGTCTCTTGGGTCCTGAGATCTATTGGTTTCCATTTTAATTTCCTTGTTTAATTACTACACCAAGTTTATTTTCCTTTTTATTTTGAGATCCGGTTCAACTAATTACGTCAACTACTCTTCATTCTGTTAAGTTTTGCTTTTCCCTGTTTAATTCCTGCAGATCCAATTCCCATTCCCCTTTTATTTTTCAAGTCATTTATATTTCTTGCACTTTAAGTTTCTGCAATTTACATTACTTGCACTTTAAGATTCAGCTCTTTTTCTTTTTGTTCCCTTTAATTTCCTGCAAATCACCCACTCCCCTTTACATTCCATGCAATTTAATTCCTGTCAACACAATTTCACACAATCAACACTTATTTGCTTGACTAATTCAACCACTAAACTAAAGTTGCTCAATCCTTCAATCCTTGTGGGATCGACCTCACTCCCGTGAGTTTTATTACTTGATGCGACCCGGTACACTTGTCGGTGAGTTTTGTGTCGGATCGTTTTTCGCACATCAAGTTTTTGGCGCCGTTGCCGGGGATTGAATAGATTGACAATGATTAAGTGAGGTGGTAGTTTAGATCAAGCA
>NW_015496080.1:2491-3340 GCF_000816755.2 Arachis ipaensis
AAAAGGATTGACAGCCTTCAAGTAGCAGCTGTGAACATAAGCCACCCATCAACTGTATGTATGCAGAATGAAGAAAGCCAAGAAGAGCAACAACAGGAGCAAGTGCAGTACATGTATAACCAAAACTCTGGACAGAATGAAGTTTATGGTGATATCTACAATCCATCCTGGAAGAACCACTCAAACCTCAGATGGGGAGACAATCACAACCAGAATCAACAACCATGGCAGAGGAACTCAAACCAAAACACTTCAAGAAATAACCAAAACCACAACCAGCAGCAAACTAACCAAAACCTTTACAGAAAACCTCAAAACAACTACCCCAACCCCAACCATTATCAATCCAATAACCAGCCCACCAACCAAAATACCTACCATCCACCATCCACATCTCACAACCCACCACAAGCATCCCCAGAATCTCAAAGAATCACTAACTTGGAGGCCATTACGGTTCGCCTTTAGGTGTCCTCCTCGGGATAGCGTCATTTAAAGAACGAGGGTCAGCACAACGTAAAAAAATCCAGAAAATAAAACCAGAAAAATACCAGAGGAGCTTGCCGAAGATGAGGCCATTACGGCTCAGCATTAGGTGTCCTCCTCAGGATAGCGTCATTTAAAGAACGAGGGTCAGCACAACGTAAAAATAAAAAAAATCCAGAGTAGCCTGCCGAAGATGAGGCCATTACGGCTTGCCTTTAGGTGTCCTCCTCGGAATAGCGTCATTTAAAGAACGAGGGTCAGCATAATGTAAAAAAAAAAAAAAAACCGAAAAAAAACTGTGAAAAATAACCGAAGGAGCTTCCCAAAGATGAGGCCATTACGGCTCCCCTTTTGGGGTCCCCC
>NW_015496080.1:4396-7843 GCF_000816755.2 Arachis ipaensis
AAGATGAGGCCATTACGGTTCGCCTTTAGGTGTCTTCCTCAGGATAGCGTCATTTAAAGAACGAGGGTCAGCACAACATAAAAAAAAATCCAGAGAAGTCTACCGAAGATTAGGACATTACGGCTTGCCTTTAGGTGTCATCCTTGGGATTGCGTCATTTAAAGAACGAGGGTCAGCACAACGTAAAAAAAAACCCAGAAAAAAAAACTGGAGGAGCCTGCCGAAGATGTGGCCATTACGGGTCGCCATTAGGTGTCCTCCTCGGGATAGCATCATTTAAAGAACGAGGGTCAGCACAACGTAAAAAAAAAACTGGAAAAAAACCTGAAAACTAATTGGAGGAGCCTGCCGTAGATAAGGCCATTATGGCTCGCCTTTAGGTGCCATCTTCGGGATAGCATCATTTAAAGAACGAGGGTCAGCATAATGAAAAAAATAACTAGAACAAAAAAAACCGAAAAAAAAACCAGAGGAGCCTGTCGAAGATGAGGCAATTATGGCTCGCCTGTAGGTGTCCTCCTCGAGATAGCGTCATTTAAAGAACGAGGGTCAGCACAACGTAAAAAAAATAAAAAAAAATAAAAAACCAGAGAAGCCTGCCGAAGAAGAGGCTATTACGGCTCGCCTTTAGGTGTCCTCCTCGGGATAGCGTTATTTAAAGAATGAGGGTCAGCACAACGTAAAAAAAATAAAAAAAAATAAAAAACCAGAGAAGCCTGCCGAAGAAGAGGCTATTACGGCTCGCCTTTAGGTGTCCTCCTCGGGATAGCGTTATTTAAAGAATGAGGGTAAGCACAACGTAAAAAAAATAAAAAACCTGAGGAGCCTGCCAAAGATGAGGCCATTACGGCTCGCCTTTAGGTGTCCTCCTCGGGATAGCGTCATTTAAAGAACGAGGGTTAGCACAACGTAAAAAAAAATATCCAGAGTAGCCTGCCAAAGATGAGGCCATTACGGCTTGCCTTTAGGTGTCCTCCTCGGGATAGCGTCATTTAAAGAACGAGGGTCAGCACAACGTAAATAAAAACAGAAAAAAAAACTATAGGAGCCTGCCGAAGATGAGGCCATTACGGTTCGCCTTTAGATGTCTTCCTCGAGATAGCGTCATTTAAAGAACGAGGGTCAGCACAACGTAAAAAAATCCAGAAAATAAAACCAGAAAAAAAAGCAGAGGATCTTGCCGAAGATGAGGCCATTACGGCTCGCCTTTAGGTGTCCTCCTCGGCATAGCATCATTTAAAGAACGAGGGTCAGCACAACGTAAAAAAAATAAAAAAAAATAAAAAACCAGAGGAGCCTGCCGAAGATGAGGCTATTATGGCTCGCTTTTAGGTGTCCTCCTCGGGATAGCGTCATTTAAAGAACGAGGGTCGGCACAAAGTAAAAAAAAAAAAAACAGAGGAGCCTCCCGAAGATGAGGCCATTACGGCTTGCCTTTAGGTGTCCTCCTCGGCATAGCATCATTTAAAGAACGAGGGTCGGCACAAAGTAAAAAAAAAAAAAACAGAGGAGCCTCCCGAAGATGAGGCCATTACGGCTCGCCTTTCGGTGTCCTCCTCGGGATAGCGTTATTTAAAGAATGAGGGTCAGCACAACGTAAAAAAAATAAAAAAAAAAAAAAAACCAGAGACGCCTGCCGAAGATGAGGCTATTATGGCTCGCTTTTAGGTGTCCTCCTCGGGATAGCGTTATTTAAAGAATGAGGGTAAGCACAACGTAAAAAAATAAAAAATAAAAAACCAGAGGAGCCTGCCAAAGATGAGGCCATTACGGCTCGCCTATAGGTGTCCTCCTCGGGATAGCATCATTTAAAGAATGAGGGTCAGCATAACGTAAAAAAAAAAAATCCAGAGTAGCCTGCCGAAGATGAGGCCATTGCGGCTTGCCTTTAGGTGTCCTCCTCCGGATAGCGTCATTTAAAGAACGAGGGTCAGCACAACGTAAAAAAAAACAGAAAAAAAAACTAGAGGAGCCTGCCGAAGATGAGGCCATTACGGTTCGCCTTTAGGTGTCTTCCTCGGGATAGCGTCATTTAAAGAACGAGGGTCAGCACAACGTAAAAAAAAACCAGAAAATAAAACCAGAAAAAAAAACCAGAGGAGCTTGCCGAAGATGAGGCCATTACGGCTCGCCTTTAGGTGTCCTCCTCGGAATATTATCATTTAAAGAACAAGGGTCAGTATAACGTAAAAAAAAAAATCCAGAGTAGCCTGCCGAAGATGAGGCCATTACGGCTTGCCTTTAGGTGTCCTCCTCGGGATAGCGTCATTTAAAGAACGAGGGTCAGCACAACGTAAACAAAAAAAAAACTGGAGGAGCCTGCCGAAGATGAGGCCATTACGGGACGCCTTTAGGTGTCTTCCTCGGGATAGCATCATTTAAAGAACGAGGGTCAGCACAACGTAAAAAAAATGAAAAAAACCTGAAAAAAAATCGAAGGAGCCTGTCGTAGATGAGGCCATTTTGGCTCTCCTTTAGGTGCCCTCTTCGGGATAGCATCATTTAAAGAACGAGGGATAGCATAAGGTAAAAAAAAAAACTAGAACAAAAAAACCGAAAAAAAACCAGAGGAGCCTGCCGAAGATGAGGCCATTATGGCTCGCCTTTAGGTGTCCTCCTCGGGATAGCGTCATTTAAAGAACGAGGGTCAGCACAACGTAAAAAAAAAAAAACTAAAACAAAAAAAAACCAGAGGAGCCTACCGAAGATGAGGCCATTACGGCCTGCCTTTAGGTGTCCTCCTCAGGATAGCGTCATTTAAAGAACGAGGGTCAGCACAACGTAAAAAAAAATAAAACTAAAACAAAAAAAACCATAGGAGCCTGCCGAAGATGAGGCCATTACGGCTCGCCTTTAGGTGTCCTCCTCGGGATAGCGTCATTTAAAGAGCGAGGGTCAGCACAACGTAAAAAAAAAATCCAGAGTAGCTTGTCGAAGATGAGGCCATTACGGCTTGCCTTTAGGTGTCCTCCTCGGGATAGTGATGACAAGTCATCCTAGCCTATTTTAACTAGTCTTTTTCTTTTGTTTTCATTAGAATTATGCACTTTCTTGAGCTACAAGCAAGCTAATTGAGTAGATTTTCATGTTTCCCTTGATTGAACCAACCATATATGAATTCATGCCATTTCATGAGGTTTTATTCTATATTTGTTGCATATTATGAAAGATTGAATATCTCATGATTTTGAGCATAGCTTTGATGAGTTTGGTTGATTAATGATAGGTGAAGAAAGCTTGGAGAAAGGTTGAAGCAAAGAGGAATGGCTAGGAGTGAAGAGAGGACAATGGAATAAGTGAAATTGAACCAGGAAGCAAGAAGTTAGCCCCAACGTTAGCCCCCTAACTTGGAGCCTAACGTTGGAACTTGAAAATTCTCCCCGGGGCTTCAAAAGTTTGCACCAACGTTAGCCCCCTAACTTTGAGGCTAACGTTGGCACATGAATT
>NW_015496080.1:32910-44267 GCF_000816755.2 Arachis ipaensis
TTGCTAACCTCAAACCCGGTTCAATTGGTTCACTTTGGTTCTTCTTCAAACTTCAAGAGCAATCAACCAAGGCCTCTTTCAACCCAATTCCACCAAGAGCAAAGGCCCAACTCAAGGCTTGAAGATCATTTTTGAAAGTGTATAAATAGGATAGAATTCAAGTTATTCAGAGAGCTTTCCTTTTGGAATTTTCATAATAGTTTTCGGAGAGCTTTTGTTACTGAGTGAACTTTAATTTCTTTGTTTTCATTGCTTTCAATTTCATTTTACACTTGTCTTGGATCTTGGATTGGAGAATTGAAGAAATTCTGTTTCAATCTCAATCTTGGATCTCTCTATTTCTTTACTGTTAATTGAATTCCATTTCCGGTTCATTACTCTTCATCTCTTTTCTTTGCAATTTACATTTTCCTTGCAATTGTTCTTGTTGGATCTAGGAAGGAATTGAGATCTAGACTTGGTTTTCTAGTCTCTGGGCCCTGAGATCTCAATTTTATATTCTCCGTTTCTTGCTTTTAATGTTCATTTACTTTACTGCTTCAAGATCCGGTTCAATCCCAATTCCCTTTCCCTCTTCTGTTTGATGCAATTTAGTTTTTCCTTGTTTAATTTCTGCAAATCCACATCCCAATCCCCTTTACATTTCAAGCAATTTACATTCCTTGCACTTTAAGATTCTGCAATTTACATTTCTTGCACTTTAAGTTTCTGCCATATAATTTCTTGTTCTTTAAGTTTCAGCAATTTATTTCTTGTTCTCTTTACTTCAATGCAATTTAATTCTGCAAGTCACAAAACCATCAACCAAATCTTGATTCGCTTGACTAAATCAACCACTAAACTAAAATTGCTCAATCCTTCAATCCCTGTGGGATCGACCTCACTCCCGTGAGTTTTTATTACTTGATACAACCCGGTGCACTTGCCGGTTAGTTTTGGGTGTTTTGGGAGAAATTATTTTTCCTCCAAAATATCTCATCAGATAGCGTCATTTAAAAAACGAGGGTCAGCACAACGTAAAAAAAATAAAAAAATAAAAATAAAAAAACCAGAGGAGCCTGCAGAAAATGAGGCTGTCACGGCTCGCCTTTAGGTGTCCTCCCCGGGATAGCATCATTTAAAGGACAAAGGTCAGCACAACGTTAAAAAAAACTGAAAAAAATACCGGAGGAGCCTGCCGAAGATGAGGCCATTACGGCTCGCCTTTAGGTGTCCTCCTCGGGATAGCGTCATTTAAAGAACGAGGGTCAGCACAACGTAAAAAAAAAAATCCAGAGTAGCCCCAGAGGAGCCTGCCGAAGATGAGGCCATTACGGCTTGCCTTTAGGTGTCCTCCTCGAGATAGCGTCATTTAAAGAACGAGGGTCAGCACAACGTAAAAAAAAAAAGAAAAAAAAACCAGAGGAACCTGCCGAAGATGAGGCTATTACGGTTCGCCTTTAGGTGTCCTCCTCGGGATAGCGTCATTTAAAGAACGAGGGTCAGCACAACGTAAAAAAAATAGAAAATAAAACCAGAAAAAAAAAAACCAGAGGAGCTTGCCGAAGAAGAGGCGATTACGGCTCGCATTTAGGTGTCCTCCTCGGGACAGCGTCATTTAAAGAACGAGGGTCAGCACAATGTAAAAAAAAAAAATCAGAGGAGCCTGCCGAAGATGAGGCTATTACGGTTCGCCTTTAGGGGTCCTCCTCGGGACAGCGTCATTTAAAGAACGAGGGATAGCATAACGTAAAAAAAAAATCCAGAGTAGCCTGCCGAAGACGAGGCCATTACGACTTGCCTTTAGGGGTCCTCCTCGGGACAGCGTCATTTAAAGAACGAGGGATAGCATAACGTAAAAAAAAAATCCAGAGTAGCCTGCCGAAGACGAGGCCATTACGACTTGCCTTTAGGGGTCCTCCTCGGGACAGCGTCATTTAAAGAACGAGGGATAGCATAACGTAAAAAAAAAATCCAGAGTAGCCTGCCGAAGACGAGGCCATTACGACTTGCCTTTAGGGGTCCTCCTCGGGACAGCGTCATTTAAAGAACGAGGGATAGCATAACGTAAAAAAAAAATCCAGAGTAGCCTGCCGAAGACGAGGCCATTACGACTTGCCTTTAGGGGTCCTCCTCGGGACAGCGTCATTTAAAGAACGAGGGATAGCATAACGTAAAAAAAAAATCCAGAGTAGCCTGCCGAAGATGAGGCCATTACGGCTTGCCTTTAGGTGTCCTCCTCGGGATAGCGTCATTTAAAGAACGAGGGTCAGCACAACGTAAAAAAAAAACAGAAAAACAAAACCAGAGGAGCCTGCCGAAGATGAGGCCATTACGGTTCGCCTTTAGGTGTCCTCCTCGGGATAGCGTCATTTAAAGAACGAGGGTCAGCACAACGTAAAAAAAAATAAACTGGAGGAGCCTGCCGAAGATGAAGCCATTACGGCTCGCCTTTAGGTGTCTTCCTCGGGATAGCGTCATTTAAAGAACGAGGGTCAGCACAACGTAAAAAAAATGAAAAAAACCGAAAAAAAATCGAAGGAGCCTGTCGTAGATGAGGCCATTATGGCTCGCCTTTAGGTGCCCTCTTCGGGATAGCATCATTTAAAGAACGAGGGATAGCATAACGTAAAAAAAAAAACTAGAACAAAAAAACCGAAAAAAAACCAGAGGAGCCTGCCGAAGATGAGGCCATCACGGCTCGCCTTTAGGTGTCCTCCTCGGGATAGCGTCATTTAAAGAACGAGGGTCAGCACAACGTAACGTAAAAAAAATTCGGAGGAACCTGCCGTAGATGAGGCCATTATGGCTCGCCTTTAGGTGTCCTCCTCGGGGTAGCATCATTTAAAGAACAAGGGTCAGCACAACGTAAAAAAAAATTAGAACAAAAAAATCGAAAAAAAAAACCAAGAGGAGCCTGCCGAAGATGAGGCCATTACGGATCGCCTTTAGGTGTCTTCCTCGGGATAGCGTCATTTAAAGAACGAGGGTCAGCACAACGTAAAAAAAAAAAACTAAATCAAAAAAAACCAAAAGAGCCTGCCGAAGATGAGGCTATTACGGCTCGCCTTTAGGTGTCCTCCTCGGGATAGCGTCATTTAAAGAGCGAGGGTTAGCACAAAGTAAAAAAAAAATCCAGAGTAGCCTGCCGAAGATGAGGCCATTACGGCTTGCCTTTAGGTGTCCTCCTAGGGATAGCGTCATTTAAAGAACGAGGGGCAGCACGACGTAAAAAAAATGAAAAAAAATCCGGAGGAGCCTGCTGAAGATTAGGCCATTACGGCTCTCGTCAGCACAACGTAAAAAAAAATCCAGAGTAGCCTGCCAAAGATTAGGCCATTACGGCTTGCCTTTAGGTGTCCTCCTCGGGATAGCGTCATTTAAAGAACGAGGGTCAGCACAACGTAAAAAAAAATAGAAAAAAAAAACCAGAGGAGCCTGCCGAAGATGAGGCCATTACGGTTCGCCTTTAGGTGTCCTCCTCGGGATAGCGTCATTTAAAGAACGAGGGTCAGCACAACGTAAAAAAAATAGAAAATAAAACCAAAAAAAAAAACCAGAGGAGCTTGCCGAAGATGAGGCCATTACGGCTCTTCTTTAGGTGTCCTCCTCGGGATAGCGTCATTTAAAGAACGACGGTCAGCACAACTTAAAAAAAAATCCAGAGGAGCCTGCCGAAGATGAGGCCATTACGGCTCGCCTTTAGGTGTCCTCCTCGGGATAGCGTCATTTAAAGAACAAGAGTCAGCACAACGTAAAAAAAAATCCAGAGGAGCCTGCCGAAGATGAGGTCATTACGGCTTGCCTTTAGGTGTCCTCCTCGGAATAGCGTTAGCGTCATTTAAAGAACGACGGTCAGCACAACTTAAAAAAAAATCCAGAGGAGCCTGCCGAAGATGAGGTCATTACGGCTTGCCTTTAGGTGTCCTCCTCGGAATAGCGTTAGCGTCATTTAAAGAACGACGGTCAGCACAACTTAAAAAAAAATCCAGAGGAGCCTGCCGAAGATGAGGTCATTACGGCTTGCCTTTAGGTGTCCTCCTCGGAATAGCGTTAGCGTCATTTAAAGAACGACGGTCAGCACAACTTAAAAAAAAATCCAGAGGAGCCTGCCGAAGATGAGGTCATTACGGCTTGCCTTTAGGTGTCCTCCTCGGAATAGCGTTAGCGTCATTTAAAGAACGACGGTCAGCACAACTTAAAAAAAAATCCAGAGGAGCCTGCCGAAGATGAGGTCATTACGGCTTGCCTTTAGGTGTCCTCCTCGGAATAGCGTTAGCGTCATTTAAAGAACGACGGTCAGCACAACTTAAAAAAAAATCCAGAGGAGCCTGCCGAAGATGAGGTCATTACGGCTTGCCTTTAGGTGTCCTCCTCGGAATAGCGTTAGCGTCATTTAAAGAACGACGGTCAGCACAACTTAAAAAAAAATCCAGAGGAGCCTGCCGAAGATGAGGTCATTACGGCTTGCCTTTAGGTGTCCTCCTCGGAATAGCGTTAGCGTCATTTAAAGAACGACGGTCAGCACAACTTAAAAAAAAATCCAGAGGAGCCTGCCGAAGATGAGGTCATTACGGCTTGCCTTTAGGTGTCCTCCTCGGAATAGCGTTAGCGTCATTTAAAGAACGACGGTCAGCACAACTTAAAAAAAAATCCAGAGGAGCCTGCCGAAGATGAGGTCATTACGGCTTGCCTTTAGGTGTCCTCCTCGGAATAGCGTTAGCGTCATTTAAAGAACGACGGTCAGCACAACTTAAAAAAAAATCCAGAGGAGCCTGCCGAAGATGAGGTCATTACGGCTTGCCTTTAGGTGTCCTCCTCGGAATAGCGTTAGCGTCATTTAAAGAACGACGGTCAGCACAACTTAAAAAAAAATCCAGAGGAGCCTGCCGAAGATGAGGTCATTACGGCTTGCCTTTAGGTGTCCTCCTCGGAATAGCGTTAGCGTCATTTAAAGAACGACGGTCAGCACAACTTAAAAAAAAATCCAGAGGAGCCTGCCGAAGATGAGGTCATTACGGCTTGCCTTTAGGTGTCCTCCTCGGAATAGCGTTAGCGTCATTTAAAGAACGACGGTCAGCACAACTTAAAAAAAAATCCAGAGGAGCCTGCCGAAGATGAGGTCATTACGGCTTGCCTTTAGGTGTCCTCCTCGGAATAGCGTTAGCGTCATTTAAAGAACGACGGTCAGCACAACTTAAAAAAAAATCCAGAGGAGCCTGCCGAAGATGAGGTCATTACGGCTTGCCTTTAGGTGTCCTCCTCGGAATAGCGTTAGCGTCATTTAAAGAACGACGGTCAGCACAACTTAAAAAAAAATCCAGAGGAGCCTGCCGAAGATGAGGTCATTACGGCTTGCCTTTAGGTGTCCTCCTCGGAATAGCGTTAGCGTCATTTAAAGAACGACGGTCAGCACAACTTAAAAAAAAATCCAGAGGAGCCTGCCGAAGATGAGGTCATTACGGCTTGCCTTTAGGTGTCCTCCTCGGAATAGCGTTAGCGTCATTTAAAGAACGACGGTCAGCACAACTTAAAAAAAAATCCAGAGGAGCCTGCCGAAGATGAGGTCATTACGGCTTGCCTTTAGGTGTCCTCCTCGGAATAGCGTTAGCGTCATTTAAAGAACGACGGTCAGCACAACTTAAAAAAAAATCCAGAGGAGCCTGCCGAAGATGAGGTCATTACGGCTTGCCTTTAGGTGTCCTCCTCGGAATAGCGTTAGCGTCATTTAAAGAACGACGGTCAGCACAACTTAAAAAAAAATCCAGAGGAGCCTGCCGAAGATGAGGTCATTACGGCTTGCCTTTAGGTGTCCTCCTCGGAATAGCGTTAGCGTCATTTAAAGAACGACGGTCAGCACAACTTAAAAAAAAATCCAGAGGAGCCTGCCGAAGATGAGGTCATTACGGCTTGCCTTTAGGTGTCCTCCTCGGAATAGCGTTAGCGTCATTTAAAGAACGACGGTCAGCACAACTTAAAAAAAAATCCAGAGGAGCCTGCCGAAGATGAGGTCATTACGGCTTGCCTTTAGGTGTCCTCCTCGGAATAGCGTTAGCGTCATTTAAAGAACGACGGTCAGCACAACTTAAAAAAAAATCCAGAGGAGCCTGCCGAAGATGAGGTCATTACGGCTTGCCTTTAGGTGTCCTCCTCGGAATAGCGTTAGCGTCATTTAAAGAACGACGGTCAGCACAACTTAAAAAAAAATCCAGAGGAGCCTGCCGAAGATGAGGTCATTACGGCTTGCCTTTAGGTGTCCTCCTCGGAATAGCGTTAGCGTCATTTAAAGAACGACGGTCAGCACAACTTAAAAAAAAATCCAGAGGAGCCTGCCGAAGATGAGGTCATTACGGCTTGCCTTTAGGTGTCCTCCTCGGAATAGCGTTAGCGTCATTTAAAGAACGACGGTCAGCACAACTTAAAAAAAAATCCAGAGGAGCCTGCCGAAGATGAGGTCATTACGGCTTGCCTTTAGGTGTCCTCCTCGGAATAGCGTTAGCGTCATTTAAAGAACGACGGTCAGCACAACTTAAAAAAAAATCCAGAGGAGCCTGCCGAAGATGAGGCCATTACGGCTCGCCTTTAGGTGTCCTCCTCGGGATAGCGTCATTTAAAGAACAAGAGTCAGCACAACGTAAAAAAAAATCCAGAGTAGCCTGCCGAAGATGAGGCCATTACGGCTTGCCTTTAGGTGTCCTCCTCGGGATAGCGTCATTTAAAGAACGAGGGTAAGCACAACGTTAAAAAAAAAGAAAAGAAAACCAGAAAAAAAAACCAGAGGAGCTTGCCGAAGATGAGGCCATTACGGCTCGCCTTTGGTGTCCTCCTCGGGATAGCGTCATTTAAAGAACGATGGTCAGCACAATGTAAAAAAAAAAAAAAATGGAAGATGAGGCCATTATGGCTCGCCTTTAGGTATCCTCCTCGGGATATCGTCATTTAAAGAACGAGGGTCAGCCTTGCCGAAGATGAGGCTATTACGGCTCCCCTTTAGGTATCCTCCTCGGGATATCGTCATTTAAAGAACGAGGGTCAGCCTTGCCGAAGATGAGGCTATTACGGCTCCCCTTTAGGTATCCTCCTCGGGATATCGTCATTTAAAGAACGAGGGTCAGCACAATGAAAAAAAAAAAAAAATGGAAAAAAAATCGGAGGAACCTGCCGAAGATGAGGCCATTACGGCTCGCCTTTAGGTGTCCTCCTCGGGATAGCATTATTTAAAGAATGAGGTTCAGCACAACGTAAAAAAAATAAAAAAAATAAAAAACCAGAGGAGCCTGCCGAAGATGAGGCCATTACGGCTCGCCTTTAGGTGTCCTCCTTGGGATAGCGTTATTTAAAGAATGAGGGTCAGAACAACGTAAAAAAATAAAAAAAATAAAAAACCAGAGGAGCCTGCTGAAGATGAGCCCATTACGGCTCGCCTTTAGATGTCCTCCTCGGGATAGCGTCATTTAAAGAACGAGGGTCAGCACTACGTAAAAAAAAAAAAAAAAAACGGGAGAAAAAAACCGGAGGAGCCTGCCGAAGATGAGGCCATTACGGCTCGCCTTTAGGTGTCCTCCTCGTGACGGGATAGCGTCATTTAAAGAACGAGGGTCAGCACAACGTAAAAAAAACAGAAAAAAAAAACCATAGGAGCCTGCCGAAGATGAGGCCATTACGGTTCGCCTTTAGGTGTCCTCCTCGGGATAGCGTCATTTAAAGAACGAGGGTCAGCACAACGTAAAAAAAAAAATTCCAGAGTAGCCTGCCGAAGATTAGGCCATTACAGCTTGACTTTAGGTGTCCTCCTCGGGATAGCGTCATTTAAAGAACGAGGTTCAGCACAACATAAAAAAAAAATAGAAAAAAAAAACTGAGGAGCCTGCCGAAGATGAGGCCATTACGGTTCGCCTTTAGGTGTCCTCCTCGTGATAGAGTCATTTAAAGAACGAGGGTCAGCACAACGTAAAAAAAAACCAGAAAATAAAACCAAAAAAAAAAACCAGAGGAGCTTGCCGAAGATGAGGCCATTACGGCTCGCCTTTAGGTGTCCTCCTCGAGATAGGGTCATTTAAAGAACGAGGGTCAGCATAACATTAAAAAAAAATCTAGAGTAGCTTGCCGAAGATGAGGTCATTACGGCTTGCCTTTAGGTGTCCTCCTCGGAATAGCGTCATTTAAAGAACGAGGGTCAGCACAACGTAAAAAAAAAAATCCAGAATAGCTTGCCGATGATGAGGCCATTACGGCTTGCCTTTAGGTGTCCTCCTCGGGATAGCGTCATTTAAAGAACGAGGGTCAGCACAACGTAAAAAAACAAAAAAATAAAACCAGAGGAGCTTGCCGAAGATAAGGCCATTACGGCTCGCCTTTAGGTGTCCTCCTCGGGATAGCGTCATTTAAAGAACGAGGGGCAGCACAACGTAAAAAAAAAAATCCAGAGTAGCCTGCCGAAGATGAGGCCATTACGGCTTGCCTTTAGGTGTCCTCCTCGGGATAGCGTCATTTAAAGAACGAGGGTCAGCACAACGTAAAAAAAACAGAAAAAAAACTAGAGGAGCTTGCCGAAGATAAGGCCATTACGGCTCGCCTTTAGGTGTACTCCTCGGGATAGCGTCATTTGAAGAACGAGGGTCAGCACAACGGAAAAAAAAAATGAAAAAAACCTGAAAAAAAAATCGGAGAAGCCTGCCGTAGATGAGGCCATTATGGCTCCCCTTTAGGTGCCCTCATTTATATTTCTTGCAATTCAAGTTTCAGCTATTTTACTTTCTTGCCCTTTAAGTTACTTGCAATTTTACTTTCTGCACTTTAATTTTCCTTGTCATTTACTTTCTGCTGCATCAATTATCACTCAAATGTTAGCTTGACTAAACTAATCATCCACTAAAGTTGCTTGATCCATCAATCCCTGTGGGATCGACCTCACTCCCGTGAGTTTTATTACTTGATGCGACCCGGTGCACTTGCCGGTTAGTTTTGGGTGTTTTGGAGAAATTCGTTTTTCCACAAAAACACCATCAAGGAGCTTGCCGAAGATGAGGCCATTACGGCTCGCCTTTAGGTGTACTCCTCGGGATAGCGTCATTTGAAGAATGAGGGTCAGCACAACGTAAAAAAAAAAATCCAGAGTAGCCTTCCGAAGATGAGGCCATTACGGCTTGCCTTCAGGTGTCCTCCTCGGGATAACATCATTTAAAGAACGAGGGTCAGCACAACGTAAAAAAAAATGAAAAAAACTTGAAAAAAAAAATCGGAGAAGCCTGCCGTAGATGAGGCCATTATGGCTCGCCATTAGGTGCCCTCTTCGGGATAGCATCATTTAAAGAACGAGGGTCAGCACAACGTAAAAAAAAAAACTAGAACAAAAAACCGAAAAAAAAACCAGAGGAGCCTGCCGAAGATGAGGCCATTACGGCTCGCCTTTAGGTGTCCTCCTCGGGATAGCGTCATAGGAGCCTGCCGAAGATGAGGCCATTACGGCGCGCCTTTAGGTGTCATCCTCGGGATAGCGTCATTTAAAGAACGAGGGTCAGCACAACGTAAAAAAAAAAATCCAGAGTAGCTTGCCGAAGATGAGGCCATTACGGCTTGCCTTTAGGTGTCCTCCTCGGGATAGCGTCATAGGAGCCTGCCGAAGATGAGGCCATTACGGCGCGCCTTTAGGTGTCATCCTCGGGATAGCGTCATTTAAAGAACGAGGGTCAGCACAACGTAAAAAAAAAAATCCAGAGTAGCTTGCCGAAGATGAGGCCATTACGGCTTGCCTTTAGGTGTCCTCCTCGGGATAGCGTCATAGGAGCCTGCCGAAGATGAGGCCATTACGGCGCGCCTTTAGGTGTCATCCTCGGGATAGCGTCATTTAAAGAACGAGGGTCAGCACAACGTAAAAAAAAAAATCCAGAGTAGCTTGCCGAAGATGAGGCCATTACGGCTTGCCTTTAGGTGTCCTCCTCGGGATAGCGTCATAGGAGCCTGCCGAAGATGAGGCCATTACGGCGCGCCTTTAGGTGTCATCCTCGGGATAGCGTCATTTAAAGAACGAGGGTCAGCACAACGTAAAAAAAAAAATCCAGAGTAGCTTGCCGAAGATGAGGCCATTACGGCTTGCCTTTAGGTGTCCTCCTCGGGATAGCGTCATAGGAGCCTGCCGAAGATGAGGCCATTACGGCGCGCCTTTAGGTGTCATCCTCGGGATAGCGTCATTTAAAGAACGAGGGTCAGCACAACGTAAAAAAAAAAATCCAGAGTAGCTTGCCGAAGATGAGGCCATTACGGCTTGCCTTTAGGTGTCCTCCTCGGGATAGCGTCATAGGAGCCTGCCGAAGATGAGGCCATTACGGCGCGCCTTTAGGTGTCATCCTCGGGATAGCGTCATTTAAAGAACGAGGGTCAGCACAACGTAAAAAAAAAAATCCAGAGTAGCTTGCCGAAGATGAGGCCATTACGGCTTGCCTTTAGGTGTCCTCCTCGGGATAGCGTCATAGGAGCCTGCCGAAGATGAGGCCATTACGGCGCGCCTTTAGGTGTCATCCTCGGGATAGCGTCATTTAAAGAACGAGGGTCAGCACAACATAAAAAAAAACTAAAACAAAAAAAACCAGAGGAGCCTGCCGAAGATGAGGCCATTATGGCTCGCCTTTAGGTGTCCTCTTCGGGATAGCATCATTTAAAGAACGACGGTCAGCACAACGTAAAAAAAAAAAACTAAAAAAAACAGAAAAAAAAACCAGAGGATCCTGCCGAAGATGAGGCCATTACGGCTTGCCTTTAGGTGTCCTCATCGGGATAACGTCATTTAAAGAACGAGGGGCAGCACGACATAAAAAAATGAAAAAAAAAACCGGACGAGCCTGCTGAAGATTAGGCCATTACGGCTCTACTTTAGACGTAAAAAAAAACTAAAACAAAAAAACCAGAGGAGCTTGCCGAAGATGAGGCCATTAAGGCTCGCCGTTAGGTGTCCTCCTCGGGATAGCGTCATTTAAAGAGCGAGGGTCAGCATAACATAAAAAAAAAATCCAGAGTAGCCTGCCGAAGATGAGACTATTACGGCTTGCCTTTAGGTGTCCTCCTCGGGATAGCGTCTTTTAAAGAACGAGGGTCAGCACAACGTAAAAAAATAAAAAATAAAAAAACCGGACGAGCCTGTCGAAGATGAGGCCATTACGGCTGGGCTTTAGGTGTCCTCCTCGGGATAGCATCATTTAAAGGACGAGGGTCAGCACAACGTAAAAAAAAATGGAAAAAAAAACAGAGATGCCTGCCGTAGATGAGGCCATCATGGCTCGCTTTTAGGTGTCCCCTTCGGGATAGCATCATTTAAAGAACGAGGGTCAGCACAACGTAAAAAAAAAACTAAAAAAACAAAAAAAAAACAGAGGAGCCTGCCG
>NW_015496080.1:45704-46170 GCF_000816755.2 Arachis ipaensis
CATGGCTCGCCTTTAGGTGTCCTCTTCGGGATAGCATCATTTAAAGAACGAGGGTCAGCACAACGTAAAAAAAAAAACTAAGAAAACAAAAAAAAAAACGAAGAGCGTGCACAAGATGAGGCCATTATGGCTCACCTTTAGGTGTCCTCCTCGGGATAGCGTCATTAAAAGAACGAGGGTCAGCACAACGTAAAAAAAAATAAAAAAATAAAAAAACCAGAGGAGCCTGCCGAAGATTAGGCCATTATGGCTCACCTTTAGGTGTCCTCCTCGGGATAGCGTCATTTAAAGAACGAAGATCAGCACAACGTAAAAAAAAAATCCAGAGTAGCCTGCCGAAGATGAGGCCATTACGGCTTGCCTTTAGGTCTCCTCCTCGGGATATCGTCATTTAAAGAACGAGGGTCAGCACAACGTAAAAAATAAAAAATAACCGGAGGAGCCTGCCGAAGATGAGGCCATTACG
>NW_015496081.1:0-1778 GCF_000816755.2 Arachis ipaensis
AAAAAAAAGTATGTCACCGCTAAGAATAGCTACCAATGCAAACCAGTTTGTCTTATCTTAAAATAATCCAGTAGCAAGCAAGTCGAAAGAAAGGGAAGGGATTCTGATCCAACCAGCAAGGCATACGGTCTTGGACACTTAACCAAGCTCTTTATGAGCGGTATCCATCTTCACCTTATTCAACTCTACTTAGCCTCCGGCTTGGGCGTGGTGAAGCAAGGTCTCGTAAGACAGATCTAGTGGTCAGTCACCGTCAATATTTGATTCTACGGCCAAAGCTGCTAAATTCAAATAGCAATTAAACCGGGAAGCCCTAGCCTTGAAACAAGGGGCTTTCTTTTATTACTTAGAAATAGAAATCAGATAAAGATGCCTAGTCTGCGCTGTTAGAATCCATTGGAGAAAGGCTTGCTCACTTCTTCATCTGTGAGATGATCGTATTATAATAATATATATATAAATGGGATTGGACCTTGCTTCGATCCCCTCTTTAAGAGACTCCAGAAAGTCTATGACCCATAGATGGAATAGCCGAGAAGAAAGTCTTTTCCTTTACGCCATAGCTTTTATAGAATTCTAAAATGCAAATTTTCCTTTACGTCGTAAAGAGAAGCGTGTGCCTTCCACCTATCCTTGCACGTATAGCAGGGCTTTAATAAAGAACGCATCGGGCAGCGAGCGGAAAAAGAAAGTCGATTGAATCTTGGTAATTGAGTGAAGAAGCTCTCAGCGAAGAACAACCCCTAAATCTCGGAAGTATTGAATCGGGATCCGATCTCTTTTGGTACACTCGAGTCATAAGGTGTGTACAGACAGACAGGCTTCCGGCTAGGCACCATTTGATCCAAAGCTCCTCATAGGATGGGTATAGGCTAGTGGAAAGGAATGACCTCACGTCAAGTGAACGGCATCAAGGAATCTCAGTTTTCAACCTTTGTGGCATCGGTTACAGCTGGCAAAGCTAACCTCTATCCATAACAAAGAAAGAAGAAGATCGATCTAATTGGAAATTTCCCATCACCTTGTTGACTTGGCTGGTTCCTGTTTGTCAAAGTGGCTTCGTCCGCCCTTCCCCAGAAAACTACGATGAAAGCTGGAGTAGATAGATCGACCAGGCAAACTTCCCCTTCCTTTCTTCCTTGTACACTAAGGAGAATGAGCTGCGCTTTCTTTTCCTTGTTAAGGGCTTTTTGTCTTGATCGGAAAATACGGGGTCTTGGTCCATGTCGGAGAAAAAGGTGCTTTCGTCCATGCGAATATAGACTGGATGCTTGCTTTGTATGGTAAGCGAAGGAAATAAAGCTAGACCAGATATATAGCCAGAATAGAATAGGAACTCGCTGACTTTATAATAAACCTTGTCTCTGGAGGCTGCAATCGGGGTTTACCTTTTCGGTATCTCCCCACATTGATATAGATTTGAAGCCGATATACCTAACTTTTCCCCATGCATCCATTGACTATGACTAAGAGAATCCAGCAGCCATAGAGATCTATTTTGAAATAAGGTCCCTGGTCGCTGCCAACCCAGCCGAAACATTCCATTTTCAGTAATCTCATCAAGCTCAAGCAAGGTAATCTATCTAGTCTTTCTCATTCCTTTCGCCATTCCACCCAGCAAGGAGGAATTCTCAAGGTGGAAGGGCCAATCTATGAGTCTGTTACAGCCATGGATCTCCTTTCAATCCTAAGGTAGGCCTATGAAGTTGGAGAAGATTCTCCATTCTATAGGTATTCCCCTGCTGTTGGACTTTTAGTTCCGCAGGCCAGTTACTGTT
>NW_015496081.1:5326-6814 GCF_000816755.2 Arachis ipaensis
AGCGATAGCTTAAGGCTAATCCTTTTCACAATCTGTAGCCGGGGAATCTGGTGTCAGTTCGCGTCCTAAACCCGATTCTTCTGGTCCATCGTGATTTGTCAACAGATTTGATAGTAATGGGTTCACCAGTGCATCGTAGCGGGTAAGAAGAAAAGGAGCAGCTTTCGCTTCTTCACCAGGAATTTCTATGAGAAGTTGACCGGTAAAGAGCTTCTTTCGCGTTAAGCGAACATCAGAAAAACAAACGTCCATCCTGCCTTGTAATGACTTTGAGCTGACTTAGCTACAGGCCGCTTCGCTGGGACTTTTTACTCGTGAGACCAAGATAATCAACCTAAGAAAGATTAACAAATAATTCTCCCTAAGTCAAAGACTTAGGCTACTATTAATAGTAATAGGAAATAGAAGCTAAGTAGCTACACTTTCGTGCCGGGCCAGCTAGAACAGCATCGAAGCCAGCTATAAGCCCAGAGTCGAAGACAATGGTAGAGCCGGTTGCTGACTTTCCCGATGGAGCTGTAGCTAGCTAGGCGAAGGACTGAGTCTAACATAATCGTAAAAAAGCTTTTTGACTGGAACCTTGGGAGCTATCAAACCTGATCCTCACCTCTATTCCCCGGGAGTCTAACTCGTCCAGTGTAGCGGAAGCAGGCGATAACAAGAGTAGCTTGTTCCTGTTCGTCTATTCGGGACGGGGCAGGCAGCCCGCATACATGAAGAGAAGAAGAGAGGAGAGGGGTTTCCCTGAGATGAGGGTGTCAAGGCGGTCGAAGAAGGCCACAAGTGGAAGCAACCGATGCTTTGGTCATTCAGTTGACTCCGCCAGTCCGTGCTTGCTGTCATGCTGGCGCAGGGCTTTCGGCCTTACCTACTATTGGATTGGAACCAATGACTCTCGCCGTATGAAAGCGATACTCTAACCGCTGAGTCAAGTCAGATAAAATGGACCCCTATAAGAAAGAGAAAGCGTTATCACTATACGAAATATCGGCCTATTCACTCAGCTAGGGAATAAGACTAACCCAATTTCCCTATTCACTGAACCCAAGACTAAGGGAAAAGAGAACTTCCTTTGCTCCCTTCCTTCTACTTATAGGAAGGAACCCGGACTCCTAACTAAAACCTCTCCCGATTGATTGTCTCGATTTCACTGCCTTGGTTGGCCACCATGCCTACTTCTCTCCAATGCCTCCTTCTTAAATTAAAGCCCTTCGTACTGCAATCCAATCAATCGATCGATCAAGAGGCTAATCTCTTTTGTTTGGGCCGGTAGCTAAAAGAAAGTCCTCGCCTTCTCTTGAACAAGGGAAGGGCAGCATAGCATTAGCTTCAATTGAACAAGCTCAACCTTGAAAAAGAAAGGTGGTAGGCCGTTGAACGCTTCAACTTGGCCACTGAAGAAGGCGAAGGCTGGGCAAGAGACTAGGCCAACTTACTGCTTACTGCCATGGTTTAAGCTTTAGGCTCCATAGACGGAACTTTTTTTTT
>NW_015496081.1:25330-25592 GCF_000816755.2 Arachis ipaensis
TAAAGGGATGTCTCTAAGCAGCCAAGGCCAAGAGCAAGCAGGAGTAGTCCTAGAAGGATTCGATAAAAAGAATGTGAGTGGGCAGAAGATCAATCATTGAGCCTTAGGCCACTACCGAGCAGCAATGGAGGATCATAACACTTGAGAGATGATCCCTACTTGAAAAAGCGGAGACAATACCTCTTGTTTTGTTGCGACAAATCGAGTTTCAAAAGCCCATTTATCCATCACATTTTCAGGCACACCAGTCAAAGATCCAATT
>NW_015496081.1:30313-30433 GCF_000816755.2 Arachis ipaensis
CCGAAAATAGAAATATGAGAAAAAAAAAGTGATGAAAGACCCTCTTTTTTGCTTGTTCATGTTGTGATCGCAGCTTCTTTGTCTTGCGATCGCATTAACATGGCGCTGTCTTCTGTTTGA
>NW_015496081.1:35531-35686 GCF_000816755.2 Arachis ipaensis
CGGATCGTTGGCCGTTGTCTTGTTTCCTGTGCTTGTTTTCCCGTGGTTTAACTTCAATAATTATATATTCCTTAAAAAAAAAGTATGTCACCGCTAAGAATAGCTACCAATGCAAACCAGTTTGTCTTATCTTAAAATAATCCAGTAGCAAGCAA
>NW_015496081.1:37442-37605 GCF_000816755.2 Arachis ipaensis
CTCTAGTTATCGATTAAGTTGAGCCAGCCGTTTGAGGGGCCTTAGTGCGCTAGGTGGTAGTGTTCAGCTGTGAGTGTCAACCAGTCGGAAGGAGAAGCAGGGGAGGAAGCCATTTCAAGGGACTTTGTATAGTTGATTATGAAAGTCTAGATCGGGACTACTC
>NW_015496081.1:39944-40751 GCF_000816755.2 Arachis ipaensis
AATCTTCGGAGAATGCGGCGTTGTATTATTGTAAGTTCTCTCTTCCGAACATTTCCTGAAAGTAGACGACAAGTTTTAAATAGCATATCTGGTCGTCGTTGAATCAGTCTGATTCGCCACATCGCGTATAACGGGAATCGAAGCCAATTCTTCCACGACCCCTATTCTCGAACGAACGACCACTTATCTTTCTGTCTAGGTCTGCCTCAACGAGCTTTGCTACTTCAACAAGGAGTGGAAAGGGCCCCCCTATCATAGGCGGCCGAAGGCACAGCCTGTTTAACCAAGAATAAGGACAATTTCTTCTTCTCTCTATACGAAATTTCTGATACGCGGCCGAAAAAAGTCAACCTGTGAGAGCTCATTCCCTTTTTGAAGCAATGAATGATTTTTTTACGACGATAGGGGATGCGGTTTTTGTTATGAACTGACAAGATCTAAGTCTCCCCTTCCGCCGCTGGACTGGAATCTTCGACTGGAACGAAGGAACTCGAAAAGGGATCACCAACAGTGATTTCGATCATCACTGTACGATAATAGTTGACTTGTATAACAACCCTTATCTGAAAGTAGTCTAAGTTGATGACTTTGTTATAGTAGTTAGACAGCGTATCTGTTAGAGAATATCCTTATTGTTAGGACTTTTTGTTGAGCGAAGGCATCCATGGGAATATGGGTCCCGAGCGGTTTCTCATTGCTTTATCTATTCTATTGGGAGTGAGGGAACGGATCGTTGGCCGTTGTCTTGTTTCCTGTGCTTGTTTTCCCGTGGTTTAACTTCAATAATTATATATTCCTTAAAAAAAA
>NW_015496081.1:45284-45543 GCF_000816755.2 Arachis ipaensis
TATGCTTTATGTACCAGCAAAGCCAGCTCGACCGTATACAGTATAAGGGATTCGCCTTTGCCTCATACAGAAGAACTACGGATTGAACAGGACAGGACAACCGGGAAGGGAAGCCTGACATAGATATTGATTTGAACAAAGGAACTCAAACCGGTACCAGAAACCAAACAAGAGATGGAATTCCAGATTGAACAGATGACCGACCCACAATAAGACGAAAATGGAATTCAAAATTCCATTCTCTAAGACGAACTAAAGG
>NW_015496082.1:0-934 GCF_000816755.2 Arachis ipaensis
CGCCACAAAGATTCCGGTTAGGAGATCTAAGAGATATTCATTCTAGCTTATTTCATGTAGAACGGAGGTGTTTGTCAGGCATGTGTTCATAGGGGAGAATGGTGATGAGCGTCACACATAATCATCACCTTCATCACGTTCTTGGGTGCGAATGGATACCTTAGAAGCGAAATAAGATGAGTTGAATAGAAAACAGTAGTACTTTGCATTAATCTTTGAGGAACAGCAGAGCTCCACACCTTAATCTATGGAGTGTAGAAACTCTACCGTTAAAAATACATAAGTGAAAGGTCCAGGCATGGCCGAGATGGCCAGCCCCCAAAACGTGATCAAAGGATCATAAGGTAATCCCCCCGATGTCTAATACAATAGTAAAGGGTCCTATTTATAATAAACTAGCTACTAGGGTTTACATGAGTAAGTAATTGATGCATAAATCCACTTCCTGGGCCCACTTGGTGTGTGTTTGGGCTGAGCTTGAGTGTTGCACATGTAGAGGTTCTTCTTGGAGTTGAACGCCAGCTTTTGTGCCAGTTTGGGCGTTCAACTCTGGTTTTGGCTCCTTTTCTGGCGCTGGACGCTAGATTTGGGTAGAAAGCTGGCGTTGAACGCCAGTTTACGTCATCTATTCTTGGCCAAAATATGGACTATTATATATTGCTGGAAAGCCCTGGATGTCTCCTTTCCAACTAAATTGGAAGCGCACCATTTCGAATTCTGTAGCTCCAGAAAATCAACTTTGAGTGCAGGGAGGTCAGAATCCAACAGCATCAGCAGTCTTTTTTTCAACCTCTGAATCTGATTTCTGCTCAAGTCCCTCAATTTCAGCCAGAAAATACCTGAAATCATAGAAAAATAGACAAACTCATAGTAAAGTCCAGAAATGTGAATTTAACATAAAAACTAATGAAAACATCCCTAAAAGTAACTAGAT
>NW_015496082.1:996-1292 GCF_000816755.2 Arachis ipaensis
TTTAGAATGAGAGTAGCACTCTTGTGCTCCTCCATTTCCAGCACAACAAAGTCACTGGGAAAGGCGAATGGCCCAACTCTGACAATCATGTCCTCAATCACGCCTGATGGGTATTTAGTAGAACCATCAGCAAGTTGGAGACATATCCGGGTTGGTTTAACTTCTTCAGTTAAGCCAAGCTTCCTGATAGTGGATGCAGGTATTAGGTTGATGCCTGCCCCAAGATCGCATAAAGCTGTCTTGGTGCAATTATCTTCTAATATGCATGGTATCAGAAAGCTCCCAGGGTCTTTAAG
>NW_015496082.1:1463-2603 GCF_000816755.2 Arachis ipaensis
CCAGGATTTTATTCCTTTAGGCCCTCCTATCCACTGATGCTCAAAGCCTTGGGATCCTTTTTATTCACCCTTGCCTTTTGGGTTTCAGGGTTATTGGCTTTTTCTGCTTGCTTTTTCTTTTTCTTTCTATTTTTTTCGCCTATTTTTTTCTTCGTTTTTTTTCTGCAAGCTTTGTTCTTTGCTGCTTTTTCTTGCTTCAAGAAACATTTTTATGATTTTTCAGATTATCAAATAACATGTCTCCTTGTCATCATTCTTTCAAGAGCCAACATATTTAACTTTCTTAAACAACAACTTCAAAAGACATATGCACTGTTCAGGCATTCATTCAGAAAATAAGAAGCATTGTCACCACATCAATATAATTAAGCTAAGTTCAAGGATAAATTTGAAACTCATGTACTTCTTGTTCTTTTGAATTAAAACATTTTTCATTTAAGAGAGGTGATGGATTCATAGGACATTCATAACTTTAAGACATAGTTACTAACTACTAATGATCATGTAATGAAGACACAAACACAGATAAGCACATAACATAGAAAACGAAAAATAGAAGAAATAAGAACAAGGAATGAATCCACCTTAGTGATGGTGGCGTTTCCTTCTAGAGGAACCAATGATGTCCTTGAGCTCTTCTATGTCTCTTCCTTGTCTTTGTTGCTCCTCCCTCATTGCTTTTTGATCTTCTTTAATTTCATGAAGGATGACAGAGTACTCTTGATGTTCCACCCTTTGTTGCTTCCAATAATTGTGTGGAAGAAAATGTCTCCCCTGAGGTATCTCAGGGATCTCTTGATTTGCAGTCAAATGTTCTACCACTGAGCTATAGACCTTGATGGAAGCTTTTGTCTTCCCTTTCCTCTTTCTAGAGGTTTCTCTGGCCTTAGGTGCCATCAATGGTTATGGAAAAAAAAACAAAAAAGCTATGCTTTTTACCACACCAAACTTACAATGTTGCTCGCCCTCGAGCAAAAGAAGAAAGAATAGAAGAAGAAGAAGAAGATATGGAGGAGATGGATGGATGTGTGTATTCGGCCATATGGGTGGGATTGGGTAGGAGAGAGATGTTGTATTTTGAAGGTAGTGGGTGTATGGATGTGAGTGGTAAATGGAAAACAGAAGGGATGATCATGAATG
>NW_015496082.1:3710-4366 GCF_000816755.2 Arachis ipaensis
AGAAGAGGAATACTCATCAGAGCTCATGAAGGGTATAAGGAGGTTCAATGGAATCTTTATGGTCTCTAGATGAGCCTCAGAATCCTTTGGTTCCTCAGAGGGAAGCTCCTTATTGACCACTGGACGTCCCAGGAGGTCTTCCTCCTTGGGATTCACGTCTTCTCCTCTCCTCATAGGTTCGTCCATGGTGCTTATGTCAATGGCCTTGCACTCTCCTTTTGGATTCTCTTCTGTATTGCTTGGGAGAGTACTTGGAGGGATTTTAGTGATCCTTTTACTCAGCTGGCCCACTTGTGCTTCCAAATTTCTAATGGAAGACCTGGTTTCATTCATGAAACTCACAGTGGCCTTAGATAGATCAGAGACTAAGTTTGCTAAATTAGAAGTATTTTGTTCAGAGTTCTCTGTCTGTTGCTGAGTGGATGATGGAAAAGGCTTGCTATTGCTAAACCTGTTTCTTCCACCATTATTAAAGCCTTGTTAAGGCTTTTGATCCTTCCATGAGAAATTTGGATGATTTCTCCATGATGAGTTATAGGTGTTTCCATAAGGTTCACCTAAGTAATTCACCTCTGCTATTGCAGGGTTCTCAGGATCATAAGCTTCTTCTGCATAAGAAGCCTCTTGAGTACTGTTGGATGCAGCTTGCATTCCAT
>NW_015496082.1:7919-9038 GCF_000816755.2 Arachis ipaensis
TGAATCAAGTCATTAATTGTGATTTTAAAAATCAAATCTGTTTCAAAAACTAATTTCTATCATATCTTTTCTAAAATATCTTCTTATCTTACCTTTTTCAAAAAGTTGGTTTCAAAATATCTTTTCTAACCTCCTAACTTCTTATCTTTTCAAAATTTGTTTCAATTAACTAACTAACTTTTTGTTTGTTTCTTAACTTTTTCAAAACTATACCTAACTAACTCTCTCTCTCTAATTTTCGAAAATATCTTCCCTCTTTTTCAAAAATTTCTTTTTAATTAACTAATTATTCTTATTTTTTATTTTTGATTTTAAAAATTTTCGAAAAATACTAACACTTTTCAAAAACCATTTTTGAAAATCACTAACTCTTTTTCAAAAATATTTTTCGAAAATTCTCCCTCTCCCATCTTATTCTATTTATTTATTCATCTACTAACATCTCATCTCACATCTCTTCCAACCTCACAGTTGTGTTTCTTTCTTTACATCACACTCTTTGTTTCCCTCTTTTCTTCCACTCACAAAGGGATCCCTATACTGTGGTATAAAGGATCTCTATTATTATTATTATTTTTCTGTGCCCTCTTCTTTGTCATATGAGCAGGAGCAAGGATAAGAACATTCTTGTGGAAGCAGATCCAGAACCTGATAGGACTCTCAAGAGGAAACTAAGAGAAGCTAAAATACAACAATCTAGTGATAACCTTTCAGAAATTTTCGAACAGGAAGAGGTGATGGCAGCCGAAAATAATAATAATGTAAGGAAGATGCTTGGTGACTTTACTGCACCTAACTCCAATTTACATGGAAGAAGCATCTCCATTCCTGCCATTAGAGCAAACAACTTTGAGCTGAAACCTCAATTAGTTTCTCTGATGCAGCAGAACTGCAAGTTTCATGGACTTCCATCTGAAGATCCTTTTCAGTTCTTAACTGAATTCTTGCAGATATGTGATACTGTTAAGACTAATGGAGTAGATCCTGAAGTCTACAGGCTCATGCTTTTCCCTTTTGCTGTAAGAGACAGAGCTAGATTATGGTTGGATTCTCAACCCAAAGACAGCCTGAACTCTTGGGATAAGCTGGTCATGGCTTTCTTAGCCAAGTACTTTCCTC
>NW_015496082.1:10056-10991 GCF_000816755.2 Arachis ipaensis
TTTGGCATTGATGCTTGGGAAGTTGAACCTCCCTTGTTCATCAATGAACTAAGTGATCTGGATCAACTGACATTGCCTCAGAGAGACAGGATCCTGGAAAGTTCATAATACCTTGTACCATAGGCATCATGATCTTTAAGGCTCTGTGTGACCTTGGTTCAGGGATAAACCTCATGCCCCTTTCTGTAATAGAGAAATTGGGTATCTATGGGGTGCAAGCTGCTAAAATCTCATTAGAGATGGCAGACAATTCAAGAAAACAGGCTTATGGACAAGTAGAGGACGTGTTAGTAAAGGTTGAAGGCCTTTACATCCCTGCTGATTTCATAGTCCTGAATACTGGAAAGGAAGAAGATGAATCCATCATCCTAGGAAGACCTTTCCTGGCCACAGCAAGAGCTGTGATTGATGTTGACAGAGGTGAAATAATCCTTCAATGGAATGAGGACTCCCTTGTGTTTAAAACTCAAGGATCTCCCTCTGTAACCAGGGAGAGGAATTATGAAAAGTTTCTCTAAAAGCAGAGTCAACCCAAGCCCCCACAGTCAAACTCTAAGTTTGGTGTTGGGAGGCCACAACCAAACTCTAAGTTTGGTGTTGAACTCCCATATCCAAACTCTATGTTTGGTGTTGGAGAGTTTCAACAATGCTCTGCACATCTGTGAGGCTCCATGAGAGCCCACTGTCAAGCTATTGACATTAAAGAAGCGCTTGTTGGGAGGCAACCTAATTTTTATTTATCTAACTATATTTTTCTTAATTATATGTCTTTATAGGTTCATGATCATGTGGAGTCACAAAATAAATATAAAAATTGAAAACGGAATCAAAAACAGCAGAAGAAAAATCACACCCTGGAGGAGCATCTGCCTGGCGTTCAACGCCAGAACAGAGCATGGTTCTGACGTTCAACGCCAGAAATGGCAGCAAATGGG
>NW_015496082.1:12054-16882 GCF_000816755.2 Arachis ipaensis
ATAGACCGGGCCATCATGATCCATAGTATCATGATTGGAGAAGAGGTGGAAGTTCATGAGATTATACCTCAAGAACTCTACAAGGTGGCTGACAAGTCCTCCACTATGGCAAGGTTAGCCTTTCCTCACCTTATCTGCCACCTCTGCAATTCGGCTGGGATTGACATAGAGGGAGATATCCTCATTAAAGAGGACAAGCCCATCACTAAGAAAAAGATGGAACAAGCAAGAGATCCCAGTCATGGAGCTCAAGAGGCACAAGAAGCTCATTTACATGAGATCCCAGAGATGCCTCAAATGCACTTTCCTCCACAAAATTATTGGGAGCAAATCAACACCTCCCTAGGAGAATTGAGTTCCAATATGGGACAACTAAGGGTGGAACATCAAGAGCACTCCATCATACTTCATGAAATAAGAGAAGATCAAAAAGTAATGAGAAGGGAGCAACAAAGACAAGGAAGAGACATAGAAGAGCTTAAGGACATCATTGGTTCCTCAAGAAGGAAACGCCACCATCACTAAGGTGGATTCATTCCTTGTTCTTACTTTCTCTGTTTTTCGTTTTCTATGTTGTGTGCTTATCCATGTTTGTGTCTTCATTATATGATCATTAGTAGTTAGTAACTTTGTCTTAAAGTTATGAATGTCCTATGAATCCATCACCTCTCTTAAATAAAAAATGTTTTAATTCAAAAGAACAAGAAGTACATGAGTTTCGAATTTATCCTTGAACTTAGCTTAATTATATTGATGTGGTGACAATGCTTCTTGTTTTCTGAATGTATGCTTGAACAGTGCATATGTCTTTTGAAGTTGTTGTCTAAGAATGTTAAATATGTTGGCTCTTGAAAGAATGATGACAAGGAGACATGTTATTTGATAATCTGAAAAATCATAAAAATGATTCTTGAAGCAAGTCAAGGTCCAAAGCAAAAAAAAAAAAGAGTGTGCTTAAGAACCCTGGACACCTCTAATTGGGGACTTTAGCAAAGCTGAGTCACAATCTGAAAAGGTTCACCCAATTATGTGTCTGTGGCATTTATGTATCCGGTGGTAATACTGGAAAACAAAGTGCTTAGGGCCACGGCCAAGACTCATAAAGAAGTTGTGTTCAAGAATCATCATACTGAACTAGGAGAATCAATAACACTATTCGAAATCTGAAGTTCCTATAGATGCCAATCATTCTGAACCTCAATGGATAAAGTGATATGCCAAAACTATTCAAGAGGCAAAAAGCTATAAGTCCCGCTCATTTGATTGAAGCTATGTTTCATTGATAGTTTGGAGTTTATAGTATATTCTCTTTTTTTTATCCTATTTGATTTTCAGTTGCTTGGGGATAAGCAACAATTTAAGTTTGGTGTTGTGATGAGTGGATAATTTATACGCTTTTTGGCATTGTTTTTAGTATGTTTTTAGTAGGATCTAGTTACTTTTAGGGATGTTTTCATTAGTTTTTATGTTAAATTCACATTTCTGGACTTTACTATGAGATTGTGTGTTTTTCTGTGATTTCAGGTATTTTCTGGCTGAAATTGAGGGACTTGAGCAGAAATCAGATTCAGAGGTTGAAGAAGGACTGCTGATGTTGTTGGATTCTGACCTCCCTGCACTCAAAGTGGATTTTCTGGAGCTATAGAACTCTAAATGGCGCGCTTTCAAATGCATTGGAAAGTAGACATCCAGGGCTTTCCAGCAATATATAATAGTCCATTCTTTGGCCAAGGATAGACGACGTAAACTGGCGTTCAACGCCAGCTCTCTGCCCAAATCTGGCATCCAGCGCCAGAAAAGGAGCCAAAACCAGAGTTGAACGCCCAAACTGGCACAAAAACTGGCGTTCAACTCCAAGAAGGACCTCTACACGTGCAACACTCAAGCCCAGCCCAAGCACACACCAAGTGGGCCCCGGAAGTGGATTTATGCATCAATTACTTACTCATGTAAACCCTAGTAGCTAGTTTATTATAAATAGGACCTTTTACTATTGTATTAGGTATCTTTGATCAGTTGTATGCTATCTTAGATCACATTTGAGGGCTGGCCATCTCGGCCATGCCTGGACCTTTCACTTATGTATTTTTACAGTAGAGTTTCTACACTCCATAGATTAAGGTGTGGAGCTCTGCTGTTCCTCAAAGATTAATGCAAAGTACTACCGTTTTCTATTCAATTCATCCTATTTCGCTTCTAAGATATCCATTCGCACCCAAGAACGTGATGAAGGTGATGATTATGTGTGACGCTCATCATCCTTCTCCCCTATGAACACGTGCCTGACAAACACTTCCGTTCTACATGAAATAAGCTAGAATGAATATCTCTTAGATCTCCTAACCAGAATCTTCGTGGCGTAAGATACGTAAGATATGCTTCATACCAACAATCTCCGTGGGATTCGACCCTTACTCACGTAAGGTATTACTTGGACGACCCAGTGCACTTGCTGGTTAGTTGTATTGAAGTTATGAACCATGGTATTGGCACCATGTTCTTGACGCCATTGCCAGGGAAAGAAAGAGCCATGAATTTTACATAATTAAAGTGTAATCACGATTACGCGTACCAAGTTGCTCAGGTTGCCAGGGATTGTTCGAGCCTAGACATCACAATTTCGTGCACCAAGTTTTTGGTGATGAGCGGATAATTTATACGCTTTTTGACATTGTTTTTAGTATGTTTTTAGTAGGATCTAGTTACTTTTAGGGATGTTTTCATTAGTTTTTATGTTAAATTCACATTTCTGGACTTTACTATGAGTTTGTGTGTTTTTCTGTGATTTCAGGTATTTTCTGGCTGAAATTGAGGGACTTGAACAGAAATCAGATTCAGAGGTTGAAAAAAGGACTGCTGATGCTGTTGGATTCTGACCTCCCTGCACTCAAAGTGGATTTTCTGGAGCTACAGAATTCGAAATGGCGCGCTTTCAATTGCGTTGGAAAGTAGACATCCAGAGCTTTCCAGCAATATATAATAGTCCATATTTTGGCCAAGAATAGACGACGTAAACTGGCGTTCAACGCCAGCTTTCTACCCAAATCTGGCGTCCAGCGCCAGAAAAGGAGCCAAAACCAGAGTTGAACGCCCAAACTGGCACAAAAGCTGGCGTTCAACTCCAAGAAGGACCTCTACACGTGCAACACTCAAGCTCAGCCCAAACACACACCAAGTGGGCCCAGGAAGTGGATTTATGCATCAATTACTTACTCATGTAAACCCTAGTAGCTAGTTTATTATAAATAGGACCCTTTACTATTGTATTAGACATCAGGGGATTACCTTATGATCCTTTGATCACGTTTTGGGGGCTGGCCATCTCGGCCATGCCTGGACCTTTCACTTATGTATTTTTAACGGTAGAGTTTCTACACTCCATAGATTAAGGTGTGGAGCTCTGCTGTTCCTCAAAGATTAATGCAAAGTACTACTGGTTTCTATTCAAATCATCTTATTTCGCTTCTAAGATATCCATTCGCACCCAAGAACGTGATGAAGGTGATGATTATGTGTGACGCTCATCACCATTCTCCCCTATGAACACGTGCCTGACAAACACCTCCGTTCTACATGAAATAAGCTAGAATGAATATCTCTTAGATCTCCTAACCAGAATCTTCGTGGTGTAAGCTAGAATGATGGCGGCTTTCAAGAGAATCCGGAAGGTCTAAACCTTGTCTGTGGTATTCCGAGTAGGATTCAATGATTGAATGACTGTGACGAGCTCCTAACTCGTGATTGCAGGGCATTAGTGACAGACGCAAAAGGATAGTAAATCCTATTTCAGCATGATCGAGAACCGACAGATGAATAGCCGTGCCATGACAGGGTGCGTGAGCATATTATTCACTGAGAGGATAAGATGAAGCCATTGGCAAGGGTGATGCCTCCAGACGATTAGTCGTGCCGTGATAGGGCATTGGATCATTTTCCCGAGAGATGACCGAAAGTAGCCATTGACAGTGGTGATGTATCACATACAGCCAGCCATGGAAAGGAGTAAGACTGATTGGATGAAGATAGCAGGAAAGCAGAGGTTCAGAGGAACAAAAAGCATCTCCATTCGCTTATCTGAAATTCCTACCAATGATTTACATAAGTACCTCTATCCCTATTCTATTATTTATTATTCGAAAACATCATTATCAATTTATATCTGCCTGACTGAGATTTGCAAGGTGACCATATTTTGCTTCATACCAACAATCTCCGTGGGATTCGACCCTTACTCACGTAAGGTATTACTTGGACGACCCAGTGCACATGCTGGTTAGTTGTATCGAAGTTGTGAACCATGGTATTGGCACCATGTTCTTGGCGCCATTGCCAGGGAAAGAAAGAGCCATGAAATTTACATAATTAAAGTGTAATCACGATTACGCGTACCAAGTTGCTCACGTTTCCAGGGATTGTTCGAGCCTGGACATCACAATTTCGTGCACCAAGTTTTTGGCGCCGTTGCCGGGGATTGTTCGAGTTTGGACAACTGACGGTTCATCCTGTTGCTCAGATTAGGTAATTTTCTTTTTATTTTATTTTCAAAAATTTTTCAAAAATATTTCTAAAATTTTCTCATCTGTTTTCGAAAAAAAATAATAAAAAAAAATGTTTTCAAAAATTTATTCAAAATTTTTAAAGAATGAATTCTAGTGTTTCATGAAGCATGTGAAGCCTGGCTGGCTGTAAAGTCATGTCTAAATTCTTTTGGACTGAGGCTTCCAACCATCAGCTCTTATACGACTGTAGGGTATGTCAGGCATGTCATGTCTGAATTACATGCTGAAGCTTGGCTGGCCATTGGCCATGTCTAGTGTTTTGGACCGGA
>NW_015496082.1:17021-28440 GCF_000816755.2 Arachis ipaensis
CTTTCAACTAACTAACTAACTTTTTGTTTGTTTCTTAACTTTTTCAAAACTACCTAACTAACTCTCTCTCTCCAATTTTCGAAAATATCTTCCCTCTTTTTCAAAAATTTTTTATCCTATTTGATTTTCAGTTGCTTGGGGACAAGCAACAATTTAAGTTTGGTGTTGTGATTTGCGGATAATTTATACGCTTTTTGACATTGTTTTTAGTATGTTTTTAGTAGGATCTAGTTACTTTTAGGGATGTTTTCATTAGTTTTTATGTTAAATTCACATTTCTGGACTTTACTATGAGTTTGTGTGTTTTTCTATGATTTCAGGTATTTTCTGGCTGAAATTGAGGGAGTAGAGCAGAAATCAGATTCAGAGGTTGAAAAAAGGACTGCTAATGCTGTTGGATTCTGACCTCCCTGCACTCAAAGTGGATTTTCTGGAGTTACAGAATTTGAAACACTACAAAAAAACTTGGTAATTATGGCGGTTTTTTAGGGTTATTACGGCGGTTTGAACCGCCATTATTACCTTGAATGGCGACTAAGAAAAACCGCCAGAATTCTAAGCGCCATTTGGTTATTACGGCGGTTTTTAAAAAACCGCCACAATTCCCTTGGTTAAAATGGCGGTTTTTTAACAGGTTAAAACGGCTGTTCAAACCGCCGTTATTTCCGAATAAAACGGCGTTTTTTTTGTTGGTTAAAACGGCGGTTCAAACCGCCGTTATTTCCGAAAAAATGGCGTTTTTAAATTGGTTAAAATGGCGGTTCAAACCGCCGTTATTTCCGGATAAAACAACATTTTTTTAGTTAGTTAAAACGGCGGTTCAAACCGTCATTATTTTCAGATAAAATGGTATTTTTTAATTGGTTAAAACGACATTTGAAACCGACATTTTTATCGAGTTAAAATGGCATTTCATGTTTAAAACGACATTCATAAACTGCTGTTTTTACTGAATAAAAATGACATTTTTTATCGTTTAAAAAGGAATTTTTAACAATTATTTTTACCACGTGAAACAAACAATTTTTTGTTTAAAATTTTATAATAACAAAAAATTAAACCCATAAACAAAATATTACCTAACTCAAATAAAATATCAAACATAATATATAATTTTTTTTATTAGTATTAGAAATCAAAAGTAATAATTTCTATACAAATAATTAAGCAAATTATATCCACTAACTATTACTTTTTCTATACAAATAATTAAGCAAATTATATCCACTAACTATTACTTTGAGAAGTATTAGCATAGGCATGCAAAAAAAGGAGCTCGAAGGACATGAGCTGTGAGCTAAAAAGTTGACTTCTGGCATCATAACATTTCTAGTAGCATTGGCATGAGCTTGAGAAATTAACCCACCAGAATTCCTAGTCTCCAAAGAACTTTCTTTGACTTTCCACTGATTTTAAACCTCTTCAAATTCTTGTCTTGAAGAACCTTCTTTATAGCCACAGTTTCACCAGTCCCCAAGCAATACCCCTGAACAACAAAACACAGAAAATTTTAACCATAGTATATATAGCATATAGATATTATAAAATGCTTAAGCTTCCCAAGTTTAGATACCAAATGTCCAGATAGATTAGAGTTATCAAGATCCCTGCAAAAAGTAACACAAGATGATCAATTTAAAAGAAAATGTCAATGGAACACTAACTACTTCATTCAACTTAAAATTCATAATGTCTATTTCCAATCACACAAAAACCTAAAGCATCCTACAAGACATACAACTAAGAATAAATAATACAGAAACTTAAAGCATCATTCGATCATTACAGCATTTAAGTATCAAAATTCTACCTACTAGTTTGTCAGATTAAAGTTTGGAATGTAATGAGTCACAGTAAGCATCACCTTTCATGGACTAAGAGTAACCTTTCTTCACAAACTGAACCAAGCTCTGCAAATATATAACATGGACAAGTTATACAATGAGAAATAAATTAACAAGGTGCTACCTTGTAATAAAGAAGCTAAAGAAAGTGCAAGAGGCATGCTTTCATCCAAGTCCTGAGTCCCACATTCTGTAATCACCCTATGAAGAACAGCTAGCAAGAGCCTGCAACAAATTCAACTATTTAACTCAAATTCATAGAAGAACAAATGCAACATTTGCATCAAGGACATTTTACTCTATGGATAACCATGAGTTCCAAGAACCCAATCAAGAACAAGACTTTACCTGCAAAACAAGACTTTTTAATATTTTTGTGATAACCTTTTTAGTTCCTGTGAATGGAATCATGATAACCAAAATCAATAAAAAAAAAGCCATCACCAGAATCTTCAGGTGTGAATATCAATCACTTTCTTCAGAATTTGAGAAGCAAACAAAAAAATAAAAATAAAAAAACAGAAAAAAAAGAGGAAGTAGCATCATTAAATTCTAATCGCTAGTGAAGCCTCCATTGGAATTGATATTGTTAAAGAATTTAGGAGGTCAAGCTTCCATGTATTGACCCTTTCCTATTAACAATTTTGTAGATCAGAAGAGTCTTGGTTGACCAATTATATTCTATGTCGATCTAACTGAATTATTCACTACTTACTTGGTTTAATTTGATTGTTAGCTTTCACGCCTAAAATATGTTCCTAGCCAATTCCAGTAGCTTGTCAAGGTCCCAAAAGTTGATGTATATATATATATATATATTTTGTAGCACGATAAAAGTTTGGTAAGAACAACAATCATATTATAATTGACGGCTTCATCAAATGTGAACATGTATATATATATGTACAGTGGTAGTGCTAGCTAGCTATATCTCTTTCTAAACAATTGATTAGATTAAATGGGGCCAGACTAATTACGTATGTAGATATCATATATATGGTCTCAAAAAACTAGCTGATGAGCTATATATAGATAACATAAATATTCTTCTTCATGTTTATATGAATGTGAATTCTTCAAAAGGGATATGAACAACATATATATATACTACCAGTTAGTTGTGCATATGGACCAAGTGGAATAAGAAGGATCCAATTGGAGATGAATGAGAAAATTTAAGAAATACTACCAGCTGAATTTTGTCAGCAGCCCCAGAAAAATACTACCAGAACCAGGTCGAATCTGCAAAGTTCAAACATAATGTACCTTCAAATATTAAAAGGTAACAACAAATCAAATAGATAAATATACCAAAATTGAAGAATCTTACCCGATTGAGATAAGTAACCTTTCACCAAAATTGAAAAATATAACCAAAATTGAGATAAATATACCAAAATTGAAAAATATAACCAAAATTGAAGAATCAGCTGCCCCAATTAAATCACCAAATCAGAAGGATTGAAGAAAAAATAAAGGTTACTACTCACTCTCAAGAAATACTATCTAAAATGTACATTTCAATGCTCCACAAATTTGAGATCAAATAAGAAATACTGGTTCTTCCAAATCAAATAATATTATATCCTACTTTTCAAAATTAACATTGGTCATCAGTTAAAGCTAAACTGATAAAATACTTTCATGAGTAAAGGCTAAACTCCATAATATGTAAGTGGAATCAAAATTTATACTCCATTAATGAACTAGTTGACAATTGAAGACGATCATAATCACACTGCAATGGAAAAACATTAGTTGATAACATAAAGTAAACTTTTAAATAACTAAAATAACCTCTTAAGAAGATCATAGTTATCACCTGGATAATCGGAGAATCAGGTTCCAGTTCTGTCATAAAAGCATTGATAAGGGCAGAATTTAGTTGAAGCATTTCATCGGGCATGTTGTGTGCTAGTAAAATAAAAATGAATTCACATAGAAAAATATATTAGTTATACATGGAGAAATTCACATAGATTTTATCAATAGAAAGGGTGTCTAATGAAATTTTCTTTTAGGAGTCAAATCAAACTCTAAATCTTTTTATCAATAGAAAGGGTGTCTAAAGTCTCCATTAAATCTAAATTACTGCTGATGCTAACTAAACTTCCAAATATATTAATACTCCTCCTTCTCCTTCTAAAGTTCAACATGAAGGAATAGGAGATTATAAGGGTCACACCTGAAATGGGATTGAATGAAGAAAGGGGTCTCCAGACTTGCCATATTCTTTGGCAGCAGATTCCTGAAGCAATCTCGACCACGGTTGCCCTTGTCCCACGTCACCAAAATTTAAAGCTTTCAATAAAACAATCCACCACATAGTAAGATATAAAGCATGAGCTTTCATATTAAGAATCAATGAAAAATTAAAAATTACAAGCAACATTAGAAGTACCAAATTATATCAAATCAAATGAAATAAAAGAAAAGGACATAATCATTATCAGAAGTGAATTGTTGAATAGCAAAACAGAACATTTATAATGTAAGAATGGAAACAAATAAATAATCATGGATTCACTTTTTTTTTTCTTTTTTGGAAGAATTAAAGCAAATTTGATATGGATAGGCAAGAATACTCACAGTTAGTGTTGCCAACTTCATGAACAAATAGAACAAATTATCAAGAATTTAAAGAATGTACTCTACAGAAGTGAATTTGATTGCTGCATTCACCTTCTCTAGTAAAATAAAGAAAAGAGAAAGGAATTTAAAACCTGCTGGATTGCTCCAAGAGATTTTCATTTAAAAACCAGAAGCAATGAAAAAAAATTGAAAGGATTTAACAATGACAACTAAATTTTTTATTTTTCTTTCTCTGAGCATGCAATTTACACAGATGTTAAGATGAACTCAAATTACTTACGATGACAAGGAATCTAGTTCACTTATAGTAACATGGAACATGTTGGTGAACTCAGTTATTCAAGGCAAGACCAAATACCAGAAATTGACATGACCAAGTGCACCAAAAGCTATGTAGAATTGATTTTCCATAAGATCCAATTATATTCTTGCAATTATATTATAGTACATACATGCATATAGAAAGCAAATCAGGCAAGTGTTTCAACTTTCAATTACCAAATCAAATATCAAAACATAACATAAGATCTCCTACTTCAGCAAACAAAAATACTCGGAAGGAATTATCTGCCTAATTTTATATTGCACAGATCTTCTATAATCCCAAAATTTAATAATATTTTCAAAATACACTGAAAGAAATTATTCATTATAAAAGAACAATGACACCCTTGAGAAGAAAGCAATATACTAGTAATTAGTTTACCTCTCTTGACCAGAAAACATATTTCACAGAAACACCATCAAAAATACCAGTTGATATGTTGTAACTATCAACATTATATAAGAATTACACTAATAGATAGGCAAACCTCATTAACAAGAATATATAATTACACAGCAAATTGTGGATATACATGTTAGGATGGGAGTAGTATATATTAGTAATTATTAGGAGAGACTGGTCAACAATTTCACCTCTGCAAATTGAGGAGTTATATGACAAATGAAGACAAAATAAGAGAAAAGAACAAATTGAGGTCAGTGACAAATCATGACATCTTCAAAATCAGGATTAGTAATTTAACAAATTTAGTTATCATAAACCATCTATTTATGGATTGTAAATTGCTTCCATCAAATATTATTTACAAGGCGAAAAAATGAAAAAACTTGAACAAAAGAATAAGAAAACTTACATAAGCCAGTCAATAGGATCAAGCCTCTGAGAAAGGCGGTTTAATAACTGATCTGAATGTTCTCTAATGGCTGAGGTCTTCGAACTTTGGTCCTGCTTCCTCCTGACAGATACTTTTGCCTTTGCGTTTCTATGTAATTCCCCAATCACATTTGAATCACCACCAGACAGTATATCAGTGGCAAATTTTACATCTAACAAAACTTGCAAGACTCCTTTTTCTGACAATTGATGAGCACCACTATCTTGAGAAGAAAGGAACTCCTCAAAGATACCAATCACCTATTTAATAAAATACAGTTACTGTACATATACGCATGCATATTCCTATGTATTGTTTGTATTCAGGTTCAGGTCCAACATATTATATGAAAAAATTTTACAGATCTCAAGACATGGAAAAAATATGCATAAAAACATAACAGATGATGAATTTTATCAGCACACTTTAAGATTAGAATAGCATAAATCACAGTTTCTTGTAATAACAGAGGGGAGAAGAATAGAACAGAGGAGGGAATGCCTCACCTCCAATTTCTTCTAACAAGGAAGAAAATAAAAAACCTAGAATTAAAGAAAAAGACGTAGTCATTGTTAGCATAGAACATGGCATATTTATTAATCATGAGTAAACAGAAGAAGATAATACAAATTTGTACACTAACCTAGATGCTCAATGAAGCTCGATGGAGATGGAGAAATCGCAGAACACAACTCGATGCCGTAGAAAACACTTGCGCAACAGATCTCATCAATGGAAGAGAAGCGTTGATGGAGGAGATCGCCGCCGAAGAAGATCGTCGGAGGAAACACTTGCGCAACAGATCCTCGTAGTTTTATGAAGTTTCTGCAACTTGATTTTCCATTTCAAATTTTTAGGTATTTTTCACAACAGTAGAAAGTTGAGAGAGAGAAAGAAGATCAACCTTGCTCTCACACAGAAATTGTAGCTGGAGGCGAACACGCCACCGGAGGAGAACCTTCTAGAGCAGATCGTCACTGGAGAGAGCACACAATCTCGTCAGAGGATAACGCCACTGAGAAGATCGCCACTGAGAATATCGTCGCCGGATTAGCCGCTGGAGTAGATCGTCAATGGAGCAACCGCTGGAGCAGATCGTCGTCGGAGTAGATGCTGGAGCAGATCGTCCCCGGAGTAGAGCACAGGTCTTTGTTTTTGGGTTTGGTGGCAACGCGCGTTAGGTTCAGGAATAATGGGTTTTCGGGTTAGGTGTTGGAGAAGTGTTTTATTTGGGCTTGTTTTTTCAAATGATGGGTTTTGATAATGGCGGTTAAAACCGCCAGAATCACCAAAATCGCTATTTTATACAAATTAATTATGGCAGCATTATAAAATGCCATAATATCTGAACATTATGGCAGGTCTTTAAAACCGCCGTAATATAAATGCCATTTTAAACTCTTTTTTTTGTAGTGAAATGGCGCGCTTCTAATTGCGTTGTAAAGTAGACATCCAGGGCTTTCCAGCAATATATAATAGTCCATATTTTGGCCAAGAATAGACGACGTAAACTGGCATTCAACGTCAGCTTTCTACCCAAATCTGGCGTCCAGCGCCAGAAAAGGAGCCAAAACCAGAGTTGAACGCCCAAACTGGCACAAAAGCTGGCGTTCAACTCCAAGAAGGACCTCTACACGTGCAACACTCAAGCTCAGCCCAAACACACACCAAGTGGGCCCAGAAAGTGGATTTATGCATCAATTACTTACTCATGTAAACCCTAGTAGCTAGTTTATTATAAATAGGACCCTTTACTATTGTATTAGACATCTGGGGATTACCTTATGATCCTTTGATCAGGTTTTGGGGGCTGGCCATCTCGGCCATGCCTGGACCTTTCACTTATGTATTTTTAACGGTAGAGTTTCTACACTCCATAGATTAAGGTGTGGAGCTCTGCTGTTCCTCAAAGATTAATGCAAAGTACTACTGTTTTCTATTCAACTCATCTTATTTCGCTTCTAAGATATCCATTCGCACCCAAAAACGTGATGAAGGTGATGATTATGTGTGACGCTCATCACCATTCTCCCCTATGAACACGTGCCTGACAAACACCTCCGTTCTACATGAAATAAGCTAGAATGAATATCTCTTAGATCTCCTAACCGGAATCTTGGTGGCGTAAGCTAGAATGATGGCAGCATTCAAGAGAATCCAGAAGGTCTAAACCTTGTCTGTGGTATTCCGAGTAGGATTCAATGATTGAATGACTGTGACGAGCTCCTAACTCGCGATTGCAGGGCGTTGAAAGGATAGTAAATCCTATTCCAGCATGATCGAGAACCGACAGATGAATAGCCGTGCCGTGACAGGGTGCGTGAGCATATTATTCACTGAGAGGATAAGATGAAGCCATTGGCAAGGGTGATGGCTCCAGACGATTAGCCGTGCCGTGACAGGGCATTGGATCATTTTCCCGAGAGATGACCGAAAGTAGCCATTGACAGTGGTGATGTATCACATAAAGCCAGCCATGGAAAGGAGTAAGACTGATTAAATGAAGATAGTAGGAAAGCAGAGGTTCAGAGGAACGAAAAGCATCTCCCTTCGCTTATTTGAAATTCCTACCAATGATTTACATAAGTACCTCTATCCCTATTCTATTATTTATTATTCGAAAACATCATTATCAATTTATATCTGCCTGACTAAGATTTGCAAGGTGACCATAGTTTGCTTCATACCAACAATCTCCGTGGGATTCGACCCTTACTCACGTAAGGTATTACTTGGACGACCCAGTGCACTTGCTGGTCAGTTGTATCGAAGTTGTGACAAATTATGAATGTGTAATCACGATTATGCGTACCAAGTTGCTCACGTGCCAGGAATAGTTTGAGCCTGGACATCACAATTTCGTGCACCAAGTTTTTGGCGCCGTTGCTGGGGATTGTTCGAGTTTGGACAACTGACGGTACATCCTGTTGCTCAGATTAGGTAATTTTCTTTTTGTTTTCTTTTCAAAAATTTTTCAAAAATCTTTCAAAAATTTTCTCCTGTGTTTTCAAAAAAAAAATTTAAAATAAAAATGTTTTCAAAAATTTTATTCAAAATTTTTAAGAATGAATTCTAGTGTTTCATGATGATTTGTTGGAGCCTGGCTGGTTGTAAGCCATGTCTAATTTTTGGACTGGGGTTTCAACTTACCATCACAAATGAAGAGATTCTCACACACTTAGTTGCTCTATACATGAAAAGTATCCATATCTGCTGAAGCTTGGCTGGCCATTGGCCATGTCTAGTGTTTTGGACTGAAGCTTTCATTAAAAGCTTGGCTGGCTAGTGAGCCATGTCTAATTCCTGGACTGAAGCTTTAGACTAACATGGCAAGATTCCTGGAATTCATATTAAAAATTTTGGAATCCTTATTTTTTCTTTTTCAATTAATTTTCGAAAAAAATACAAAAAAATTAGAAAATCATAAAAATCAAAAATATTTTTCTGTTTCTTGTTTGAGTCTTGAGTCATGTTATAAGTTTGGTGTCACTTGCATGTGCATCCTGCATTTTTCGAAAATTTCATGCATTCATAGTGTTCTTCATGATCTTCAAGTTGTTCTTGGTAAGTCTTCTTGTTTGATCTTGATGATTTTTTGTTTTGTGTTGTACAGTGTTTTTCATATGCATTCTTGAATTCTTAGTGTCTAAGCATTAAAGAATTCTAAGTTTGGTGTTTTACATGTTTTCTTTGCATTAAAAATTTTTCAAAAATATGTTCTTGATATTCATCATGACATTCAAAGTGTTCTTGGTGTTCATTTTGACATTCATAGCATCCTTGCATGCATTCATTGTTTTGATCTAAAAATTTCATGCATTGCATCTTTTTAGTGTTTTTCTCTTGCATCATAAAAATTCAAAAATCAAAAAAATATCTTTCCCATTTTCTCTCATCAAATTCGAAAATTTGGATTGACTTTTTCAAAAATTTTTAAAATCAAATTGTTTCTCATGAGTCAAATCAAATTTTCAATTTGAAAATCTTATCTTTTTCAAAATCTTTTTCAAAAATGAAATCTTTTTCAAAATTCTTAGTTATTTTCGAAAATTTCAAAAATATTTTTCAAAAATCTTTTTCTTATTTTTTATACCAAATTTTCGAAAATAACATAATCAATTAATGTTTTGATTCAAAAATTTGAAGTTTGTTACTTGCTTGTTAAGAAAGATTCAAACTTTAAATTCTAGAATCATATCTTGTGATTTCTTGTGAATAGCTCAAGAAAACGCCTGCAGAAGCTCAAGAACTCATTGACATGGTTGCTAATAACCAGTTCATGTACACTTCTGAAAGGAATCCTGTGAGTAATGGGACGCCTATGAAGAAGGGAGTTCTTGAAGTTGATACTCTGAATGCCATATTGGCTCAGAATAAAATATTGACTCAGCAAGTCAATATGATCTCTCAGAGTCTGCATGGAATGCAAGCTGCATCCAACAGTACTCAAGAGGCTTCTTATGAAGAAGAAGCTTATGATCCTGAGAACCCTGCAATAGCAGAGGTGAATTACTTAGGTGAACCTTATGGAAACACCTATAACTCATCATGGAGAAATCATCCAAATTTCTCATGGAAGGATCAAAAGCCTCAACAAGGCTTTAATAATGGTGGAAGCAACAGGTTTAGCAATAGCAAGCCTTTTCCATCATCCACTCAGCAACAGATAGAGAACTCTAAACAAAATGCTTCTAATTTAGCAAATCTAGTCTCTGATCTATCTAAGGCCACTGTGAGTTTCATGAATGAAACCAGGTCTTCTATTAGAAATTTGGAAGCACAAGTAGGCCAGCTGAGTAAAAGGATCACTGAAATCCCTCCAAGTACTCTCCCAAGCAATACAGAAGAGAATCCAAAAGGAGAGTGCAAGGCCATTGACATAAGCACCATGGCCGAACCTGTGAGGAGAGGAGAGGACGTGAATCCCAAGGAGGAAGACCTCCTGGGACGTCCAGTGGTCAATAAGGAGCTTCCCTCTGAGGAACCAAAGGATTCTGAAGCTCATCTAGAGACCATAGAGATTCCATTGAACCTCCTTATACCCTTCATGAGCTCTGATGAGTATTCCTCTTCTGAAGAGAATGAGGATGTTACTGAATTCACAACTTATGAAATGGGCAGGATCTGGCGCTGAACGCCCAGAAAGAGCACAGTTCTAGCGTTCAGACGCCGGGAGCAGACAAGGAACTGGCGTCCAGTTTCACTCTAGCTTCTAACTCTGGCACTCAAGTTCCAGTGAGGGATCAGACACACACAAATACTGATAACAACCCCTCTAAAAAGGCTTCTTCAACCACTTCTGTAGGCAATAAACCTGCAGCAACTAAGGTTGAAGAATATAAAGCCAAGATAACTTATCCTCAAAAACTCCAGAAAGAGGAGCAGGATAAGCAATTTGCTCGCTTTGCAGATTACCTCAAGACTCTTGAAATAAAGATTCCATTTACAGAAGCACTTGAGCAAATACCTTCTTATGCCAAGTTCATGAAAGAGATCTTGAGTCATAAGAAGGATTGGAGAGAAACAGAAAGAGTTCTCCTCACTGAAGAATGCAGTGCAGTCATTCTGAAGAGCTTTCCTGAAAAGCTTAAAGACCCTGGGAGCTTTCTGATACCATGCATATTAGAAGATAATTGCACCAAGATAGCTTTATGCGATCTTGGGGCAAGCATCAACCTAATACCTGCATCCACTATCAGGAAGCTTGGCTTAACTGAAGAAGTTAAACCAACCCGGATATGTCTCCAACTTGCTGATGGTTCCACTAAATACCCATCAGGCGTGATTGAGGACATGATTGTCAGAGTTGGGCCATTCGCCTTT
>NW_015496082.1:29048-29951 GCF_000816755.2 Arachis ipaensis
ACCAACCTAGTTTTAAACTGGGAAAAGTGTCACTTCATGGTGACTGAAGGAATTGTTCTTGGGCATAAAATCTCAAACAAGGGAATAGAGGTGGATCAAGCAAAAATAGAGGTAATTGAAAAATTACCACCACCTGCCAATGTTAAGGCAATCAGAAGCTTTCTGGGGCATGCAGGATTCTATAGGAGGTTTATAAAGGATTTTTCAAAAATCGCAAAACCTCTAAGCAATCTGCTAGCAGATGACACGCCATTTGTGTTTGACACAGAGTGCCTGCAGGCGTTTGAAATGCTGAAAGCTAAGCTGGTCACAGCACCAGTCATTTCTGCACCAGACTGGACGTTACCATTTGAGCTAATGTGTGATGCCAGTGATCATGCCATTGGTGCAGTATTGGGACAGAGGCATGACAAGCTTCTGCACGTCATTTATTATGCTAGTCACATTTTAAATAATGCCCAGAAAAATTACACAACCACAGAAGAAGAATTACTTACAGTGGTTTATGCCATTGACAAGTTCAGATCATACCTAGTAGGATCAAAAGTGATTGTGTATACTGACCATGCTGCTCTTAAATATCTACTCACAAAGCAGGATTCAAATCCCAGGCTCATTAGATGGGTATTGCTTCTGCAAGAGTTTGATATAGAAATAAGAGACAGAAAAGGGACAGAGAACCAAGTGGCTGATCATCTGTCCCGGATAGAGCCAGTGGAAGGGACGTCCCTCCCCTTTCTTGAGATCTCTGAGACGTTTCCTGATGAGCATTTATTCGCCATTCAGGAAGCACCATGGTTTGCCGATATTGCAAACTATAAAGCTGCAAGGTTCATACCCAAGGAGTATAACAGGATACAAAAGAAGAAATTAATTACTGATGCAAAGTACTACTTGTGGGAT
>NW_015496082.1:33349-36303 GCF_000816755.2 Arachis ipaensis
GACAGAAGGTCCTGTTGTTTAACTCTAGACTCAGGCTATTCCCCGGGAAACTGAAATCCCGGTGGAGGGGACCATACGTGATTACAAGTGTATCACCATATGGTTATGTGGAGCTTCAAGATATTGATTCTGATAAGAAGTTCATTGTCAATGGACAGAGAATCAAGCATTATCTTGAAGGCAACATTGAGCAAGAATGCTCAAGGCTGAAGCTAGATTAAAAGCTCAGCAAGGTCCAGCTAAAGACAATAAAGAAGCGCTTGCTGGGAGGCAACCCAGCCATGGGGCAACAATCCTCTAAGCATTTTGCCCTATTTCTATTTTTATTCTTATTTGTTTTGGCAACAAGGTAAATAATCATTTACAGAAGACCTCGGCACAAAAAACAGAGAAAAAGAGCTCACTGGCAAGAAAACGCCAGTAAAAGTATATTTTGGGTGTTCAACGCCAGTAATGGTAGCAATCTGGGCGTTCAACGCCCAAAATGGGCATCCACTGGGCGTTGAACGCCAGTAATGGTAGCAATCTAGGCGTTCAACGCCAGAAAGGGGCACCCACTGGGCATTGAACGCCAGTAATGGCAGCAGCTGGGCGTTGAACGCCCAGGAGAGCAGCATTTGGGCGCTGAACGCCCAAAACAGGCAGTATTTGGGCGTTCAAACGCCAGGACAGTAGGGAGGAGCCAAATTCATTTTTCCACACGTATTTCCATTTTAATTTCAAATTTTATGTTTCAATGCATGATCTTTACATGAACATGTTAAGAACCCTGATTTCTAAAACCCTTAATTTCTAAAAATCTCTCTTTCCAAATTCAATCCAAACTCTTTTCAAAACTTTTCTGAAAACAAATCTATCTTTTTCACTCAAAAATCTTTTCAACTAATCCATATCTTTTTCAAATCTCCATATTATCTTTTTCAAAATTCAGATTTATCTTTTTGAAAAATCTATCATATCTTTTCAAAATTAAACTATATCTTCTATCTTATCTTTTTCAACTCAATCTTTTTATCTTATCTTTTCCAATTTTTCGAAAACCCACCCCCCCATCCCTTTAAATTTGGGTTCAGCCTCCCTCCTCCTCCATCAACAATTGCACCTAGCTCTCCTTCTATCCCTCTCCTTTCTTTTCTTTTGCTTGAGGACAAGGAAACCTCTAAGTTTGGTGTGTTTATCCCAGATCACTAAGATCATGGCTCCTAAAGGAAAACAACCCACTCCAAGAGGCAAGAAAGAGAGCGTTCCAAAACCACTTTGGAATCAAGGGAAGTTCTTATCTAAAGAACATTCAGACCATTATCTTAAAGTAATGGGTCTGAGATCAGTGATCCCGGAAGTTAGATTCGATCTGAAAGAAGATGAATATCCGGAGATCCAGGAGCAAATTCGAATCAGGAACTGGGAAGTCCTAGCTAATCCTGAAACGAAAGTGGGAAGGAACATGGTCCAGGAGTTCTATGCTAATATGTGGCAAACTGACAAGCAAAAACTATCTGGAACTGCCTTCTATGAATTTCGGACCATGGTCAGAGGAAGATTGTTCATACCACCCCTGACAAGATCAGGGAGATCTTAAAGCTACCTCAGCTAAAGGATGATCCAGACTCCTTCAACAGGAGGATGATGAAAGCAGACATTGACCTGGATAGGATTCTAGAGGACATATGTATCCCTGGAGCCAGGTGGACCACCAACACACAGGGTGTCCCAAATCAACTCAAGAGACAGGATCTCAAACCAGTCGCCAGAGGATGGCTGGACTTCATTGGGCGTTCTCTGTTGCCTACTAGCAACCGTTCTGAAGTCACAGTTAAAAGAGCTGTGATGATCCATTGCATCATGATGGGAAAGGAAGTGGAGGTTCATCAGCTGATTTCAACTGAACTCTACAAAATTGCTAACAAAAATTCAAAAGAGGCCAGGTTGGCTTATCCAAACGTGATTTCTCTGCTCTGCAAGGACACTGGAGTAAGGATGGGAATAACTGAGTATATCCTAATTGAAAAGCCAATCACCAAAGCATCAATGGAAAAACAACAAGCACAGGAGGATCCCATCAAGAAGAGAGCACAGGAATTCCTCCCAGAAATCCCTCAATCTGAATACTTGGAGTATCTTGAGACGTCTGTTTCCAAGATACGGGAAGCTATGGAGCAAATAATAAAAGAACAGAAGGAACACAGTCAAATGCTGACCTATATGTTTAAAGAACAAGAGGAGCAGGGGCGTGACTTAAGGGAATTGAAGCGCCAAAAGTCTTCTCTTGTAGGACCAAGCACCCCAAGGATCAGAGGAACCCCCGTGCCCCCAGAATAAAGGTTGTTAATTTCCAATTTCTGCCTTAACTCTGTGACAGTGTCCATATAAAAGTTTACCTTAGGAGTCATATAGTAGTAATTAGTATCTATTTTGATTTTATCTCCAATTAAGCTATAATTTATTTTTCTCATCATCAGCAAACATGAATAAAGTAGTAGATCTTTTGAATAAGAGGCAATAAAATTTCGACTTTTAATAAGAGAAATTCTAATTAGTTAAATGTGGTGGCAATGCTGTCTGTCTTCTGAATGAATGCTTGAACAGTGCATATGTCTTTTGAATTTGTTGCTTAAGACTGTTAAATATGTTGGCTCTTGAAAGAATGATGAACATGAGACATGTCATTGATAATCTGAAAAATCATAAAAATGATTCTTGAAGCAAGAAAAAGCAGCAAAGAACAAAGCTTGCAAAAAAAAAAAAAAAGAAAAAGCAAGTAGAAAAAGCCAATAACCCTTAAAACCAAAAGGCAAGGGCAAATAAAAGGGATCCCAAGGCTTTGAGCATCAGTGGATAGGAGGGCCTAAAGGAATAAAATCTTGGTCTAAGTGGCTAAACCAAGCTGTCCCTAACCATGTGCTTGTGGCATGAAGGTGTCAAGTGAAAACTTGAGACTGAGCGGTTCAAGTCAA
>NW_015496082.1:36663-40003 GCF_000816755.2 Arachis ipaensis
AATCAGTGATGGGGGCACTCACTTCTGCAATAAACAGCTTTACTCTGCCATGGTTCGGTATGGAATTCGCCACAAGGTGGCCACTCCATATCATCCACAAACCAATGGGTAAGCTGAAGTCTCTAACAGAGAATTAAAGAGAATCCTGGAACGGACAGTAAACACCCGTAGAAAGGATTGGGCACGGAGCCTGGATGATGCTCTGTGGGCTTACAAGACAGCATTCAAGACCCCCATAGGGACATCTCCATACCAACTCGTGTATGGTAAGGCATGTCACCTGCCCGTGGAACTGGAACATAAGGCCTATTGGGCAACCAGATTCCTAAACTTTGATGCCAAATTAGCAGGAGAAAAAGGATTGCTCCAGCTAAATGAGCTAGAGGAATTCAGATTCACAGCTTTCGAAAATGCGAAGCTTTATAAAGAAAAATAAAAAAAATGGCATGACAGAAAGCTGTCATCTAGATATTTTGAACTAGGACAGAAGGTCCTGTTGTTTAACTCTAGACTCAGGCTATTCCCCAGGAAACTGAAATCCCGGTGGAGGGGACCATACGTGATTACAAGTGTGTCACCATATGGTTATGTGGAGCTTCAAGATATTGATTCTGATAAGAAGTTCATTGTCAATGGACAGAGAATCAAGCATTATCTTGAAGGCAACATTGAGCAAGAATGCTCAAGGCTGAAGCTAGATTAAAAGCTCAGCAAGGTCCAGCTAAAGACAATAAAGAAGCGCTTGCTGGGAGGCAACCCAGCCATGGGGCAACAATCCTCTAAGAATTTTTGCCCTATTTCTATTTTTATTTTTATTTGTTTATATAGAGTTCATTGATAACAAGGTAAATAATCATTTACAGAAGACCTTGGCACACAAAACAGAGAAAAAGATCTCACTGGCAAGAAAACGCCAGTAAAAGTGCATTTTGGGGGTTCAACGCCCAAAATGGGCATCCACTGGGCGCTGAACGCCAGTGATGGTAGCAGCTGGGCGTTCAACGCCAGAAAGGGGCACCCACTGGGCGTTGAATGCCAGTAATGGCAGCAGCTGGGCGTTGAACGCCCAGGAGAGCAGCATTTGGGCGCTGAAAGGCCAAAAAAGGCAGTGTTTGGGCGTTCAAACGCCAGGACAGCAGGGAGGAGCCAAATTCATTTTTCCACACGTATTTCCATTTTAATTTCAAATTTTATGTTTCAATGCATGATTTTTACATAAACATGTTAAGAACCCTAATTTCTAAAAATCCCTCTTTCCAAATTCAATCCAAACTCTTTTCAAAACTTTTCTGAAAACAAATCTATCTTTTTCACTCAAAAATCTTTTCAACTAATCGATATCTTTTTCAAATCTCCATATTATCTTTTTCAAAATTCAGATTTATCTTTTTCAAAATTCAGATTTATCTTTTTCAAAAATCTATCATATCTTTTCAAAATTAAACTATATCTTCTATCTTATCTTTTTTAACTTAATCTTCTTATCTTATCTTTTCCAATTTTTTGAAAAAACCACCCCCCATCCCTTTTATATTTGGGTTCGGCCTCCCTCCTCCTCCATCAACAATTGCACCTAGCTCTCCTTCTATCCCTCTCCTTTCTTTTCTTTTGCTTGAGGACAAGCATAGCAAACCTCTAAGTTTGGTGTGTTTATCCGAGATCACTAAGATCATGGCTCCTAAAGGAAAACAACCCACTCCAAGAGGCAAGAAAGAGAGCGTTCCAAAACCACTTTGGAATCAAGGGAAGTTCTTATCTAAAGAACATTCAGACCATTATCTTAAAGTCAAAAAAAAAAAGCGAAAAAAAATATAGAAAGAAAAAGAAAAAGCAAGCAGAAAAAGCCAAAAACTCTTAAAACCAAGAGGCAAGAGCAAAGAGCCAATAGCCCTTAAAACCAAAAGGCAAGGGTAATGAAAAGGATCCCAATGCTTTGAGCATCAGTGGATAGGAGGGCCACGAAGGAATAAAATCCTGGCCTAAGCGGCTAAACCAAGCTGTCCCTAACCATGTGCTTGTGGCGTGAAGGTGTCAAGTGAAAACTTGAGACTGAGCGGTTAAAGTCAAGGTCCAAGCGAAAAGAAGAGTGTGCTTAAGAACCCTGGACACCTCTAACTGGGGACTTGAGCTAAGCTGAGTCACAATCTGAAAAGGTTCACCCAATTATGTGTCTGTGGCATTTATGTATCCAGTGGTAATACTGGAAAACAAAGTGCTTAGGGCCACAGCCAAGACTCCTAAAGAAGTTGTGTTCAAGAATCATCACGCTGAACTAAGAGAATCAAAAACACTATCTGAATTCTGAGTTCCTATAGATGCCAATCACTCTGAGCTTCAATGGATAAATTGAGATGCCAAAACTGTTCAGAAGCAAAAAGCTACTAGTCCCGCTCATCTAATTAGAATTTGAGCTTCAATCAAAAACTCTGAGATATTATTGCTTCTCAACCTATTAGTCTTCTATTTTATTTGTCTAGTTGCTTGAGAACAAGCAACAGTTTAAGTTTGGTGTTGTGATGAGCGGATATTTTATACGCTTTTTGGAGTTAATTTCATATAGTTTTGAGTATGTTTTAGTTAGTTTTTAGTCTATTTTCATTAGTTTTTAGGAAAAATTCATATTTCTGGACTTTACTATGAGTTTTGTGTTTTTCTGTAATTTCAGGTATTTTTCTGGCTGAAATTGAGGGAGCTGAGCAAAAATCTGATTCAGGCTGAAAAAGGACTGCTGATGCTGTTGGATTCTGACCTCCCTGCACTCAAAGTAGATTTTCTAGAGCTACAGAACTCGGCGCGCTTCCAATTGCGTTGGAAAGTAGACATCCAGGGCTTTCCAGAAATCTATAATAGTCTATACTTTGGCCAAGAATAGACGACGTAAACTGGTGTTCAACGCCAGTTCTCTGCCCAATTCTAGCGTCCAGCGCCAGAAAAGGAGCCAAAACCAGAGTTGAACGCCCAAACTGGCACAAAAGCTGACGTTCAACTCCAAGGAGGACCTCTACACGTGTAACACTCAAAGCCCAGCCCAAGCACACACCAAGTGGGCCCCGGAAGTGGATTTATGCATCAATTACTTACTTCTGTAAACCCTAGTAGCTAGTTTATTATAAATAGGACCTTTTACTATTGTATTAGGTATCTTTGGTCTCAGTTTTAATTCATTGTTCATCGTAGGAGACTATTGATCACGTTTTAGGGGGCTGGCCATCTCGGCCATGCCTGGACCTTTTACTTATGTATTTTCAACGGTAGAGTTTCTACACTCCATAGATTAAGGTGTGGAGCTCTGCTGTTCCTCAAAGATTAATGCAAAGTACTACTATTTTCTATTCAATTC
>NW_015496082.1:41382-44539 GCF_000816755.2 Arachis ipaensis
TTGCAAGGTGACCATAGCTTGCTTCATACCAACAATCTTCGTGGGATTCGACCCTTACTCACGTAAGGTATTACTTGGACGACCCAGTGCACTTGCTGGTTAGTTGTATCGAAGTTGTGAACAATGGTATTGGCACCATGTTCTTGGCGCCATTGCCAGGGAAAGAAAGAGCCATGAATTTTACATAATTAAAGTGTAATCACGATTACGCGTACCAAGTTGCTCACGTTGCCAGGGATTGTTCGAGCCTGGACATCACAATTTCGTGCACTAAGTTTTTGGCGCCGTTGCCGGGGATTGTTTGAGTTTGGACAACTAACGGTTCATCTTGTTGCTCAGATTAGGTAATTTTCTTTTTGTTTTCTTTTCAAAAAATTTTCAAAAATATTTCAAAAATTTTCTCATCTGTTTTCGAAAAAAATAAAAAATGTTTTCAAAAAAATTTTTATTCAAAATTTTTAAGAATGAATTCTAGTGTTTCATGAAGCATGTGAAGCCTAGCTGGCTGTAAAGCCATGTCTAAATTTATTTGGACTGAGGCTTGCAATTTGTTATCAAGAGCAATATACTCTGGTGTTAAATGCTGAAGCTTGGCTGGCCATTGGCCATGTCTAGTGTTTTGGACTGAAGCCTTCATTGAAAGCTTGGCTGGCTAGTGAGCCATGTCTAATTCCTGGACTGAAGCTTTAGACTAACAATGCAAGATTCATGGAATTCATGTTAAAAATTTTGGAATCCTTATTTTTCTTTTTCATATAATTTTCGAAAAAAATCCAAAAAAATTAGAAAATCATAAAAATCAAAAATATTTTTCTGTTTCTTGTTTGAGTCTTGAGTCATGTTATAAGTTTGGTGTCACTTGCATATGCATCTTGCATTTTTCGAAAATTTCATGCATTCATAGTGTTCTTCATGATCTTCAAGTTGTTCTTGGTAAGTCTTCTTGTTTGATCTTGATGATTTTTTGTTTTGTGTCTTTTCATGTTTATCATATGCATTCTTGAATTCTTAGTGCCTAAGCATTAAAGAATTCTAAGTTTGGTGTCTTACATGTTTTCTTTGCATTAAAAATTTTTCAAAAATGTGTCTATGATGTTCATCTTGACATTCAAAGTGTTCTTGGTGTTCATCTTGACATTCATATCATTCATACATGCATTCATTGTTTTGATTCAAAATTTTCATGCATTGAGTCTTTTTGTTGTTTTTTCTCTCTCATCATAAAAATTCAAAAATAAAAAAATATCTTTCCCTTTTTTTCTCTCATCAAATTCGAAAATTTGAGTTGACTTTTTCAAAAGTTTTAAAAATCAAATTGTTTCTCATGAGTCAAATCAAATTTTCAATTTGAAAATCTTATCTTTTTCAAAATCTTTTTCAAAAATCAAATCTTTTTCAAAATTCTTAGTTATTTTCGAAAATTCGAAAAATCTTTTTCAAAAATCTTTTTCTTATTTTTAAATCAAATTTTCGAAAATAACATAATCAAATTAATGTTTTGATTCAAAAATTTGAAGTTTGTTACTTACTTGTTAAGAAAGATTCAAACTTTAAATTCTAGAATCATATCTTGTGATTTCTTGTGAATCAAGTCATTAATTGAGATTTTAAAAATCAAATCTTTTTCAAAATTAGTTTCTAAAATATCTTCTTATCTTATCTCTTTCAAAAATATCTTTTCAAAATATCTTTTCTAACTTCCTAACTTCTTATCTTTTCAAAATTTGTTTCAACTAACTAACTAACTTTTTGTTTGTTTCTTAACTTTTTCAAAACTACCTAACTAACTCTCTCTCTCTAATTTTCGAAAATATCTTCCCTCTTTTTCAAAAATTTCTTTTTAATTAACTAATTATTCTTATTTTTATTTTTAATTTCAAAAAAAATTTTCGAAAATTACTAACATTTTTTTCGAAAACCATTTTCGAAAATCACTAACTCGTTTTCAAAAATATTTTCGAAAATTCTCCCTCTCCCATCTCATTCTATTTATTCATTCATATCCTAACATCTCATCTCACACCTCTGCCATCCTCACAGTTGTGTTTCTTTCTTTACATCACACTCTTTGTCCCCATCTTTTCTTTCACTCACAAAGGAATCCCTATACTGTGGTATAAAGGATTTCCATTATTATTTTTCTGTGCCCTCTTCTTTGTCATATGAGCAGGAGCAAGGATAAGAACATTCTTGTGGAAGCAGATCCAGAACCTGAAAGGACTCTGAAAAGAAAATTAAGAGAATCTAAATTACAACAATCCAGAGATAACCTTAATTGGATGAAGATAGCAGGAAAGCAGAGGTTCAGAGGAACGAAAAGTACCTCCATTCGCTTATCTGAAATTCCTACCAATGATTTACATAAGTATCTCTATCCCTATTTTATTATATAATATTCAAAAACACCATTATCACTTTATATCTGCCTGACTGAGATTTACAAGGTGACCATAGCTTGCTTCATACCAACAATCTCCGTGGGATTCGACCCTTACTCACGTAAGGTATTACTTGGACGACCCAGTGCACTTGCTGGTTAGTTGTATCGAAGTTGTGACAATTATGTATTGAGATCAGAGCACCAAGTTGCTCACGTTGCCAGGGATTGTTTGAGCCTGGTCATCACAATTTCGTGCAACAAGTTTTTGGCGCCGTTGCCGGGGATTGTTTGAGTTTTCGGCAAGCTTTTGGTCCGGTAACATCAGTGCCAGATTCCCTTTTGATCCGGCAACAGCACCAAGTATATTTTTATCTTTTATTTTTTATTTCAAAAATTTTCGAAAATTACTAACATCTTTTCAAAAACCATTTTTCAAAAATCACTAACTCTTTTTCAAAATAATTTTCGAAAATTATCCCTCCCCCATCCTATTCTATTTATTCATTCATATCCTAACATCTCATCTCATATCTCTTCCATCCGTACAGTTGTGTTTCTTCCTTTACATCACATTCTTTGTCTCCCCCTCTTTTCTTCCACTCACAAAGGGATCTCTATACTGTGGTATAAAGGATCTCTATTATTATTATTATTTTTCTGTGCCTTCTTCTTTGTCATATGAGCAGGAGCAAGGACAAGAACATTCTTGTGGAAGTAGATCCAGAACCTGAAAGGACTCTGAAGAGAAAATTAAGAGAAGCTAAAATACAACAATCC
>NW_015496083.1:0-747 GCF_000816755.2 Arachis ipaensis
GTTTTTTTCCAGGTGTTTGTTTTACGTTGTGCTTACCCTCGTTTTTTAAATGGCGCTATCACGAGGAGGACACCTAAAGGCAAGCCGTAATTGGCTCATCTTCGGCAGGCCCCTCCAGTTTTTTTCCTATTTTTTTTTACGTTGTGCTTACCCTCGTTCTTTAAATGACGCTATCTCGAGTAGGACTACTAAAGGGGAGCTGTAATGGCCTCATCTTCGGCAGGCTCCTCCAGTTTTTTTTTCCAATTTTTTCCCCATTTTTTTTTTCATTTTTTTACGTTGTGCTGACCCTCGTTCTTAAAATGACGCTATCCCGAGGAGGACACCTAAAGGCGAGCCGTAATGGCCTCATCTTCGGGAGGCTCCTCCGATTTTTTTTCTCTGGTTTTTTTTCCCATTTTTTTTTTTACGTTGTGCTTATCCTCATTCTTTAAATGACGCTATCCCGAGGAGGACACCTAAAGGCGAGCCTTAATGGCCTCATCCTCGGGAGTATCCTCCGGTTTTTTTTCTCTGGTTTTTTTTCCCATTTTTTTTACGTTGTGCTTATCCTCGTTCTTTAAATGACGCTATCCCGTGGAGGACACCTAATGGCGAGCCGTAATTGCCTCATCTTCGGCAGGCTCCTCCGATTTTTTTTCCTGGTTATTTTTTTTTACGTTGTGCTGACCCTCGTTATTTAAATGACGTTATCCCGAGAAGGACACCTAACGGCGAGCCGTAATGTCCTCATCTTCAGCAGGCTCA
>NW_015496083.1:1037-1332 GCF_000816755.2 Arachis ipaensis
TGAGGAGGACACGTAAAGGCGAGCCGTGATGGCCTCATCTTCGGCAGGCTCCTCCGATTTTTTTTGCTGGTTTTTTTTTTTACGTTGTGCTGACCCTCGTTATTTAAATGACGTTATCCCGAGGAGGACACCTAAAGGCTAGCCGTAATTGCCTCATCTTTGGCAGGCTCCCCCGATTTTTTTCCTGGTTTTTTTTTACGTTTTGCTGACCCTCGTTATTTAAATGACGCTATCCCGAGGACGACACCTAAAGGCGAGCCATAATGGACTCATTTTCGGCAGGCTCCTCCGGTTT
>NW_015496083.1:1385-2819 GCF_000816755.2 Arachis ipaensis
AAATGACGCTATCCCGAGGAGGACGCCTAAAGGCGAGCCGTAATGGCCTCATCTTCGGCAGGCTCCTCCGTTTTTTTTTTCCTTTTTTTTTGTTGTAAATTGTGCTGACCCTCGTTCTTTAAATGACGCTATCCCGAGGAGGACGCCTAAAGGCGAGCCGTAATGGCCTCATCTTCGGCAGGCTCCTCCGTTTTTTTTTTCCTTTTTTTTTTGTTGTAAATTGTGCTGACCCTCGTTCTTTAAATGACGCTATCCCGAGGTGGACGCCTAAAGGCGAGCCGTAATGGCCTCATCTTCGGGAGGCTCCTCCGATTTTTTTTCTCTGGTTCTTTTTCCCGTTTTTTTTTACGTTGTGCTTATCCTCATTCTTTAAATGATGCTATCCCGAGGAGGACACCTAATGGCGAGCCGTAATTGCCTCATCTTCGGCATGCTCCTCCGATTTTTTTCCTGGTTTTTTTTTTTTACGTTGTGCTGACCCTCGTTATTTAAATGACGTTATCCCGAGGTGGACACTTAAAGGCGAGTCGTAATTACCTCATCTTCGGCAGGCTCCCCCGATTTTTTTCCTGGTTTTTTTTTACGTTGTACTGACCCTCGTTATTTAAATGACGCTATCCCGAGGAGGACACCTAAAGGCGAGCCATGATGGACTCATTTTCGGCAGGCTCCTCCGTTTTTTTTTTTTTTTACGTTGTGCTGACCCTCGTTCTTTAAATGACGCTATCCCAAGGAGGACACCTAAAGGCGAGCCGTAACGGCCTCATCTTCGGCAGGCTCCTCCGGTTTTTTTCCTGGTTTTTTTTTTTACGTTGTGCTTACCCTCGTTCTTTAAATGACGCTATGTCGAGTAGGACACCTAAAGGCGAGCCGTAATGAACTCATTTTCAGCAGGCTCCTCCGGTTTTTTTTCCATTTTTTTTGTTTTTTTTACCTTGTGCTGACCCTCGTTCTTTAAATGACGCTATCACGAGGAGGACACCTAAACGCGAGCCGTAATGACCTCATCTTCGGCAGGCTCCTCCGGTTTTTTTCTCTGGTTTTTTTTTTACGTTGTGCTTACCCTCGTTTTTTAAATGACGCTATCACGAGGAGGACACCTAAAGGCGAGCCGTAATTGGCTCATCTTCGGCAGGCCCCTCCGGTTTTTTTCCTATTTTTTTTTTACGTTGTGCTTACCCTCGTTCTTTAAATGACGCTATCTCGAGTAGGACTACTAAAGGGGAGCTGTAATGGCCTCATCTTCGGCAGGCTCCTCCAGTTTTATTTTCCAATTTTTTTCCCCATTTTTGTTTCATTTTTTTACGTTGTGCTGACCCTCATTCTTTAAATGACGCTATCCCGAGGAGGACACCTAAAGGCGAGCCGTAATGGCCTCATCTTCGGGAGGCTCCTCCGATTTTTTTTCTCTGGTTTTTTTTCCCGTTTTTTTTT
>NW_015496083.1:16726-17245 GCF_000816755.2 Arachis ipaensis
AGGAGGACACCTAACGGCGAGCCGTAATGTCCTCATCTTCAGCAGGCTCCTCTGGTTTTTTTTTTTTACGTTATGCTGACCCTCATTCTTTAAATGACGCTATCCCGAGGAGGACACCTAAACACGAGCCGTAATGGCCTCATCTTCGGCATGCTCCTCCAGTTTTTTTTCCCTTTTTTTTGTTGTACATTGTGCTGACCCTCATTTTTTAAATGACGCTATCCCGAGGAGGACACCTAAAGGCGAGCCGTAATGGCCTCATCTTCGGCAGGCTCCTCCGGGCTTTTTTCTGAGTTTTTTTCCAGGTTTTTTTTTATTACGTTGTGCTGACCCTTGTTCTTTAAATGACGCTATACCGAAGAGGACACCTAAAGGTGAGCCGTAATTGCCTCATCTTCGGCAGGCTCCTCCAATTTTTTTTCCTGGTTTTTTTTTTATGTTGTGCTGACCCTCGTTATTTAAATGACGCTATCCCGAGGAGGACACCTAAAGGCGAGCCATAACGGACTCATTTTCGGC
>NW_015496083.1:18648-19496 GCF_000816755.2 Arachis ipaensis
CCTCGTTCTTTAAATGACGCTATCCCGAGGAGGACACCTAAAGGCGAGCCGTAATGGGCTCATCTTCGGCAGGCTTCTCCGATTTTTTTTCGGTTTTTTTCTTTTTTTTTTTTACGTTGTGCTTACCCTCGTTCTTTAAATCACGCTATCCCGAGGAGGACACCTAAATACGAGCCGTAATGGCCTCATCTTCGGAAGGCTCCTCCAGTTTTTTTTCCAATTTTTTTTCCCCTTTTTTTTCATTTTTTTACGTTGTGCTAACCCTCGTTCTTTAAATAACGCTATCCCCAGGAGGACAACTAAAGGCGAGCCGTAATGGCCTCATCTTCGGGAGGCTCCTCCGGTTTTTTTTCTGTTTTTTCTTTTATGTTGTGCTTACCCTCGTTCTTTGAATGACGCTATCTCGAGTAGGACACCAAAAGGCGAGCCGTAATGAACTCATTTTCAACAGGCTCCTCCGGTTTTTTTCCAGTTTTTTTATTTTTTTTACCTTGTGCTGACCCTCATTCTTTAAATGATGCCATCACGAGGAGGACACCTAAACGCGAGCCGTAATGGGCTCATCTTCGGCAGGCTCCTCCGGTTTTTTTCTCCGGTTTTTTTTTTTACGTTGTGCTTACCCTCGTTCTTTAAATGAAGCTCTTTTTTTTTACGTTGTGCTTACCCTCGTTCTTTAAATCACGCTATCCCGAGGAGGACACCTAAATGCGAGCCGTAATGGCCTCATCTTCGGCAGGCTCCTCTAGTTTTTTTTTCCAATTTTTTTTCCCATTTTTTTTTCATTTTTTTTACGTTGTGCTGACCCTCGTTCTTTAAATGACGCTATCCCGAGGAGGACACCTAAAGGC
>NW_015496083.1:20414-23559 GCF_000816755.2 Arachis ipaensis
TGTAGGAAATAAGAAGAAAGAGAAGCAAAGAAGCACAAAATAAGCTAAAAAGGAGAAAAAAAGAGCTTTGGGGAACACTTTAAAGTTGGAGCACACTTTGGAGCCTTAGGCCACGCTTTTAAAAGCGTGGCCCATGACCAAATTAAGGGAAAATAGGGAATCAGCATACAATGCTGCGCTCACTTAGTGAGCTGAGCGCTACAAGAGTGAAAAATGTGCTTGGAGTCAAGAAATTTCGCTAAGTTAAAATTTGGGCGTTCACAGCATGACCATGCCTCCTTCCAAGGGCTATAACTTGAGCTACAGATGTCCGATTGATGTGCTTCCAGTTGCGTTGGAAAGCTGACATTCAGAGCTTTCCAACGATGTATGGCAACCTATATTTGGCATAAAATAGAGGCACGAACGAAATGCATCTTTAAGGGCTAAAAACAAGCAAAAAAATCAGCCAATGCTTCCACCAAGGCTCGAAGCTGGAACCTCACTCCAAGGCAAAGTAGCGCTCACTTAGAGAGTGATGTGCTCTCGATAATGCTCACTTTGTGAGCTGAGCTTGGTCTTCCTTTCCTTGTTTCTTGGCCTCATATTGGGCTCAGCTCACAAAGTGAGCTGAGCGCTACCCATGGGCATCACACAAGCAATTTTGACACGGTTAGGGAAGTGGAGCGCGCATCTTGACACGGTCCAGGGGCACAAGGCATGCAACAATCTTGCACCAAGACACCAATGCTCGGCTCACAAAGTGAGCTGAGCATCCCCCTGGAAGCAAAATTTCACATGGGCCAAAATTCAACCAAAATTTCATTTAAATTCAATTCTTCTCCAAATTGAATCAAGGCCAACCAAACCCATTTCTCCTAAACTCCAAAGCAAGCAAAGCCCACATCATCACTCAATGGCACAAGGATTAGATAGATTAGGAATTTGTTTTTCATTTCATTTTTTTCATTTTCATTTTGTAAAGCCTATATAAAGGCATCATTTTCATCTTTGTAGAGGAGATCCCATGAGAGCTCCATTGGAGGGTAGAGGGGCTGGCTCCATTTGAGAACTCTCTCTTTAGTTTTCATTTTCTGTTTTGAATTTTGGGTGGAGAATCGAAGAAATTCTGTTTCAATCTCACCTTGAATTCTCTCGTGTTCTTTTACTGCATAATTCAAAATTTCATTTTCTGTTTTAAATCTTCTTCTTCTACAATCTGTTCTTTTACTTTTCTGCAATTATTCTCTTGTTGGATCTAGGAAGGGAGTGAGATCTAGACTTGTTTTCTAGTCTCTGTGATTCCCTGAGATCTTCAACCTTCTTTTAAATTGCTGCAAATTAAGCACTGCTTTCCTGCTTTTAAATTCTTCAAGTCATTTTAATTTTCTGTTTTGATCCTTCACTGAAATTTTCCCTTTCTGTTTAGATTTGCTACAACTCTCAATTTACTTTCCTGCACATTTACCTTTACTATAATTGTTCTGAATTTGATCTGTTGCTCTCTTTAAATATTCTGCACCCAACCCCCTTTACTTTTCATGCAATTTACATTTCTTGTCATTTAAGATTCTTGCAATTTACTTTTCTTGTTCTTTAAGTTTCTGCATATCTACTTTCTGCACTTTAAATTTCCTGTCATTTACATTCTGTTGGCTACAAATTCACACAATTCACTCAATGTTAGCTTGACTAAACTAATCACCCACTAAAGTTGCTTGATCCATCAATCCTCGTGGGATCGACCTCCCTCTAAGTGAGTTTTACTACTTGATACGACCCGGTATACTTGCCGGTTAGTTTTTGGTGTTTTGGGAAATTCGTTTTTCCACAAAAATACCATCAAGTTTTTGGCACCGTTGCCGGGGATTGATTTAGATCAACAATGATTAAGTGGGTGAGAAGTCTAGATCAAGCATTCTCTTTACTTTTGTTCTCTGTTCTAAGCTGAAACCAAGGTGTTTGAGTTATTGCCTCACTAAGAAATTCATCTCTGATTCTTTAAATGACGCTATCACGAGGAGGACACCTAAAGGCGAGCCGTAATGGGCTCATCTTCGGCAAGCTCCTCCGGTTTTTTTCCGGTTTATTTTCTTATTTTTTTTTACGTTGTGCTTACCCTCGTTCTTTAAATCACGCTATCCCGAAGAGGGCACCTAAATGCGAGCCGTAATGGCCGCATCTTCGGCAGGCTCCTCCAGTTTTTTTCCCCTTTTTTTTTCATTTTTTTACGTTGTGCTGACCCTCGTTCTTTAAATAACGCTATTCCCAGGAGGACACCTAAAGGCGAGCCGTAATGGCCTCATCTTCCGCAGGCTCCTCCGGTTTTTTTCTCCGATTTTTTTTCTCGGTTTTTTTTTTTACGTTGTGCTGACTCTCGTTATTTAAATGACGCTATCCTGAGGAGGACACGTAAAGGCGAGCCGTAATGGCCTCATCTTCCGCAGGCTCCTCCGGTTTTTTTCTCCGATTTTTTTTCTCGGTTTTTTTTTTTACGTTGTGCTGACTCTCGTTATTTAAATGACGCTATCCTGAGGAGGACACGTAAAGGCGAGCCGTAATGGCCTCATCTTCCGCAGGCTCCTCCGGTTTTTTTCTCCGATTTTTTTTCTCGGTTTTTTTTTTTACGTTGTGCTGACTCTCGTTATTTAAATGACGCTATCCTGAGGAGGACACGTAAAGGCGAGCCGTAATGGCCTCATCTTCCGCAGGCTCCTCCGGTTTTTTTCTCCGATTTTTTTTCTCGGTTTTTTTTTTTACGTTGTGCTGACTCTCGTTATTTAAATGACGCTATCCCGAGGAGGACACCTAAAGGCGAGCCATAATGGCCTCATCTTCAGCAGGCTCCTCCGGTTTATTTATCCCCTTTTTTTGTTGTACATTGTGCTGACCCTCGTTCTTTAAATGATGCTATCCCGAGGAGGACACCTAACGGCGAGGCATAATGGCCTCATCCTCGGGAGGCTCCTCCGGTTTTTTTTCTTTGGTTTTTTTTCCCGTTTTTTTTACGTTGTGCTTATCCTCGTTCTTTAAATGACGCTATCTCGAGGAGGACACCTAATGGCGAGCCGTAATTGCCTCATTTTCGGCAGGCTCCTCCGATTTTTTTTCCTGGTTTTTTTTTTTACGTTGTGCTGACCCTCGTTATTTAAATGACGTTATCCCG
>NW_015496083.1:23737-26020 GCF_000816755.2 Arachis ipaensis
GAGCCTGAATGGCCTCATCTTCGGCAGGCTCCTCCGTTTTTTTTTTCCTTTTTTTTTTGTTGTAAATTGTGCTGACCCTCGTTCTTTAAATGACGCTATCTCGAGGAGGACACCTAAAGGGGAACCGTAATGGCCTCATCTTCGGCAGACTCCTCCATTTTTTTTTACTACGTGCTGATCCTCGTTCTTTAAATGACGCTGTGCCGAGGAGGACACCAAAAGGGGAGCCGTAATGGCCTCATCTTTGGCAGGTTCCTCTGATTTTTTTTTTCCCCTTTTTTTTCATTTTTTTACGTTGTGCTGACCCTCGTTCTTTAAATAACGCTATCCCCAGGAGGACACCTAAGGGCGAGTCGTAATGGCCTCATCTTCGGGAGGCTCCTCCGGTTTTTTTTCTCCGATTTTTTTTCCCCTTTTTTTGTTGTACGTTGTGCTGACCCTCGTTATTTAAATGACGTTATCCCGAGGAGGACACCTAAAGGCGAGCCGTAATTGCCTCATCTTCGGCAGGCTCCCCCGATTTTTTTTCTGGTTTTTTTTTACGTTGTGCTGACCCTCGTTATTTAAATGACGCTATCCCGAGGAGGACACCTAAACGCGAGCCTTAATGGGCTCATCTTCGGCAGGCTCCTCTGGATTTTTTCCTGGTTTTTTTTTTACGTTGTGCTTACTCTCGTTCTTTAAATGACGCTATCCCAAGGAGGACACCTAAAGGCGAGCCGTAATGGCCTCATCTTCGGCAGGCTCCTCCGGTTTTTTTCCTTGTTTTTTTTACGTTGTGCTTACCCTCGTTCTTTAAATGAAGCTATCACGAGGAGGACTACCAAAGGCGAGCCTTAATGGGCTCATCTTCGGCAGGCTCCTCTGGATTTTTTCCTGGTTTTTTTTTTACGTTGTGCTTACCCTCGTTCTTTAAATGAAGCTATCTCGAGTAGGACACCTAAAGGCGAGCCATAATGGACTCATTTTCGGCAGGCTCCTCCGGTTTTTTTTTTTTTACGTTATGCTGACCCTCGTTCTTTAATTGACGCTATCCCGAGGAGGACACCTAAAGGCGAGCCGTAATTGCCTCATCTTCGGCAGGCTCCTCCGATTTTTTTTCCTGGTTTTTTTTTTACGTTGTGCTGACCCTCGTTATTTAAATGACGTTATCCCGAGGAGGACACCTAAAGGCGAGCCGTAATTTCCTCATCTTCGGCAGGCTCCCCCGATTTTTTTCCTGGTTTTTTTTTACGTTGTGCTGACCCTCGTTATTTAAATGACGCTATCCCGAGGAGGACACCTAAAGGCGAGCCATAATGGACTCATTTTCGGCAGGCTCCTCTGTTTTTTTTTTTTTTATGTAGTGCTGACCCTCGTTCTTTAAATGACGCTATCCCAAGGAGGACACCTAAAGGCGAGCCGTAATGGCCTCATCTTCGGCAGGCTCCTCCGGTTTTTTTCCTGGTTTTTTTCTGGTTTTTTTCTTTTTTTTTTCGTTGTGCTTACCCTCGTTTTTAAATCACGCTATATCGAGGAGGACACCAAAATGCGAGCCGTAATGGCCTCATCTTCGGCAGGCTCCTCCAGTTTTTTTTTCCGGTTTTTTCCCCTTTTTTTTTCATTTTTTTACGTTGTGCTAACCCTCGTTCTTTAAATAACGCTATCCCCAGGAGGACACCTAAAGGCGAGCCGTAATGGCCTCATCTTCGGGAGGCTCTTCCGGTTTTTTTCTCCGGTTTTTTTCCCGGTTTTTTTTTACGTTGTGCTTATCCTCGTTCTTTAAATGACGCTATCCCGAGGAGGACACCTAAAGGCGAGCCGTAATGGCCTCATCTTCAGCAGGCTCCTCCGGATTTTTTTCCCTTTTTTTTGTTGTACATTGTGCTGACCCTCATTCTTTAAATGACGCTATCCCGAGGAGGACACCTAAAGGCGAGCCGTAATGGCCTCATCTTCGGGAGGCTCCTTCGGTTTTTTTCTCCGGTTTTTTTCCCCGTTTTTTTTCACGTTGTGCTTATCCTCGTTCTTTAAATGACGCTATCCCGAGGAGGACACCTAAAGGCGAGCGGTAATTGCCTCATCTTTGGCAGGCTCCTCCAATTTTTTTCCTGGTTTTTCTTTTTTACGTTGTGTTGACCCTCGTTATTTAAATGACGCTATCCTGAGGAGGACACCTAAAGGCGAGCCGTAATGGCCTCATCTTCTGCAGACTCGTCCAGTTTTTTTCCTGGTTATTTTTACGTTGTGCTTACCCTCGTTCTTTAAATGACGCTATCACGAGGAGGACACCTAAAGGCGAGC
>NW_015496083.1:40526-41310 GCF_000816755.2 Arachis ipaensis
TACGTTGTGCTTACCCTCGTTCTTTAAATGACACTATCCCGAGGAGGACACCTAAAGGCGAGCCATAATGGCTTCATCTTCGGCAGGCTCCTTCGGTTTTTTTTTCGATTTTTTCTCTGTTCTTTTTTTAATTTTTTTTACGTTGTGCTGACCCTCGTTCTTTAAATGACGCTATCCCAAGGAGAACACCTAAAGGCAAGCCGTAATGGCCTCATCTTCGGCAGGCTCCTTTGGTTTTTTTTTCCTGGTTTTTTCCCGTTATTTTTTTCTTTCGTTGTGCTGACCCTCGTTTTTGAAATGACGCTATCCCGAGGATGACACCTAAAGGCGAGCCGTAATGACCTCATCTTCGGCAGGCTCCTCCGGTTTTTTCCCGGTTTTTTTTGTATGTTGTGCTGACCCTCGTTCATTAAATGACGCTATCCCGTGGTGGACACCTAAAGGCGAGCCGTAATGGCCTCATCTTCGGCAGGCTCCTCAAGTTTTCTTTTTTACGTTGTGTTGACCCTCATTCTTTAAATCACGCTATCCCGAGGAGGACACCTAAACACGAGCCGTAATGGCCTCATCTTCGGCAGGCTCCTGCAGTTTTTTTCCCTTTTTTGTCGTACATTGTGCTGACCCTTGTTCTTTAAATGACGCTATCCCGAGGAGGACACCTAAAGGCGAGCCGTAATGGCCTCATCTTCGGCAGGCTCCTCCTGTTTTTTTCCTGGTTTTTTTTTTTACGTTGTGCTTACCCTCGTTCTTTAAATGACGCTATCACGAGGAGGACTCCTAAAGG
>NW_015496084.1:0-1521 GCF_000816755.2 Arachis ipaensis
GGCGTAGCATAAGTAGTTTCCTGAAAAGGGTTGAGCGGTTCTCGAGGATCTGCCACCTAGAGGACTGAAATGTTTTGAGTAGTAGACGATTTGATAGGATTTTTTGCTCCAAAGGTGGGCATAACGAGGCTCACTAGCGGTTGTTTAGGTGCCGTAGACTGCTTTTCAAAGTCTCCATAACAGGGTTTGATCATAAGGAGGAGAAGGCTGATTCAAGTTAGCTTAGAAGTAATCGGATTGACTGCCCGTGGGTATATCTTAGACTATTGATTGACTTCCTGAAAAGATGAAAACGGTTGTCTCCTTGTTCGATTCTGAATGCCTCTTCCTCAGCGAACATCTCTTGGACTAACTCGCCAAGGGCTGAATTAGAAAAGGAAGGAAAGGCTTCGTGCCCCAGGCTGTCTTTCTTAATGGCAGCGATTGCAATTTCTTATTATAATATAGGCTATTTGCCTTGCTATTCCTCCCTCTCCCGTTGGATGCTCATCTTTCTAGGTTCAGCCTTAGATTCAATCCCGTTGATTGATCTTTCTCCTTAGTTTATTAGCTTAGCCCCGCTAATCCTCCCTTTAGTGATATCATATTCTCTCAGAAAAATCCTTTACATCCTCTTTCCTGAAGCACGTTCTTTTCCTCAGGTAATCAATCCTCCTTTAGGGCGGAATGACTCTCTCTCGTCCTGTTGGTAAGGAGAGCAGGCTGTCTTCCCATTCCCCTATCATCTTAGTCAGCGGAGATGCTTTCGATTCCATCCTAGCTGTCTCAGCCCAGTCTCGGTTCAATCAGTGCGCTATCAGTCCAGTACCATTAGCTCTCCAAGGATAACAATCCATTCTTTCCAGGGAAGGAAAGGAGGCAAAACAGTACATATGCGATGGTTGTTAGACTATTCCCATTCTAACTAGAAGCTAAGAAAAGAACGAGAGACCCACGACTCTAAAAGCAATCAGGATATAAGGTCTAGAATCTTATACCATGTGCTTTCCTGAGTCAATAAGGAAGGGGACCTTTTCATACATCAGGAAGCTAGGGAACGGAACTTCCTTCTAGCCTACCGTCTATCACTACCTTAACTTACTTTTCAGATTCACCCGAGCCGAGGAGAACTCGGATTGAAGACTGTGCAGTGCTTTCCTCTGTTAGTTGTGCTAGGCTGTCTGCGTAATGAACTACTGATCTAGAAATTCGAAGAGGCAGGAGCTTTTATCTTCCTCATGACTTGTTAGCCGACATTGAATAAGTCAGGAAGAGAGGGCAGAAGAAGAGAAACTGGCTTCTCCTGTGTACTTATATAGAAGACTCATATTCTTTATACGACGATTCATTTAAGCAGGCTTTAAAGCTTTAAGAGCTAGGCCTTGAGCCTTTACCTACCTAAAGAAATTCCCTTGTGCCGGATCGATCCTTTCTCTTCCCTCTCCTTCTACTGCTGTGAGTGCTGACTATCTTCCGAATGTTGCTGCCCTTCTGCTGCCGCCTATGGTGCTGGTAGGCCATCATCTGTGTGTGGTTTTGACG
>NW_015496084.1:15978-16544 GCF_000816755.2 Arachis ipaensis
TTCTTGTCAAACTCCAATCCATCCTTCTCACCAAATCTCTCCACTTTCTTTTGAGTAGGTGTGGTGGAGGGCTGGTTATAGTTGTTGTTTTGACTATTTTGGATCCCGAGCTGGCTAAGATGATGGCTCCAGGGGGAGAGGAGGGTGGAAGCAGTCCCAGCTCTTCGAAGCAACCGTCTTTTGACCTGAATCTGCCGCCGGGCGGAAGGGACGAGCTTAACGCCGTTTTCGATGACCTGGTGGGGGTAGAGAATCAGATTAACGAGTCAGAGACCGCGATCAGACGGCTTCAAGAGGCCTCAGCCTCGCAAGGCTTGAATGAATCACAGGTAGAAGGTATTAAAGCCAATCTGGTCGCGCTTGAGCAGGAGCTGGCGCGTCTTAGGACGTGTCTTTCCGAAGTCGACGAGCGGGTGGAGCAAGCCCGGGCCATGGACTCGGCTCGTGACCAAGAGCGGGCCCGACAGCAGTCGGAGCTTAACGCTCCTTTTATTCAAACAGAGGCCCGGCTTGCTGCTCGAAGGCAGGCCCTTGCAGAAGCGGTTAATTCCCTTCAGCAACAGCTC
>NW_015496084.1:20845-21248 GCF_000816755.2 Arachis ipaensis
TGACATGGTGGTCCACAATTTTCCGCTTAGACCGGAATGAAAGCCAGTTAAACAGAAGTTGAGGAGGATGAAAATACCCCCGGCGAATAAGATCAAGCGATCTGGGATCCCACCTTTGATCGAGATGAAGGTGTAGTTTTCACTAGGAATCCAAGGGTTGCCGATCAGGTTAAGTAAAGTAGTAGTTTTATGTCAGATTGTTGCTCATCAAAAGGGGGAGACCCATTCAAAGCTCAGTGGTAGCACTCGACTTCGGTGCTAGGCCTGACTAGATGTTCGGAAGTGAAAGAGGGAGCACAGTACGCACTGATGAGCAGCCCGACTTAGACGACTAATGCCTTCTCCCAACCTCCAATTTGAGGTTGAGCACAAGAAAAAGCAAAAAAGAAGCAACTCCTTGAGC
>NW_015496084.1:30687-35687 GCF_000816755.2 Arachis ipaensis
GCTTGATAAGACTTCCAACGATAGAACGAATTGAAAGCTAGGCCCTTTCTCACCTGCAGCAAATTTGGAACGATTAGAATCCGGCCGGAGCGAAATGTTAACTACTTGAATAAGAAGACCGGTGGGATTGAAAGAAGTACCAAAGGCCTTTGAAACTATCTCAAATGAGTTGATACCTTCGCCCACCGCAACTCTAGTTTTCGGGCAGGAAAAGCATGAAGTAGTAAGCAGTAAAAAATGAATGATGTCGGTAAGTACGCATTTAGCGATGGGAAAGATTCCATAGATAGAGTAAGAAAGGGAGTGCAGTCCCAGCAGGGTCAGAATAAGGGAATTCGACTAGTTAGCAATTCAATCAGCCTTAGCTAAGACATCTCCTGCCGCTTTAAACCAATCTTCCTCGAGAACTAGTTCTCTTTGCCGGAAGTACGGTCAGTATGAAGCCGGGGTGGCATAGACTATCCTTTTCTCCCTCATCTCATTCCTTATTCGCAGGAGAAATCCCAGTATGATAGAAGCATTACGCTTTGGCTTTTCTCTCCCTCGAGAAAGGCAGTTCAGTTAGCCTAGAGGGAAGGGGATACCTTAATTCCACTCTGCTAAAGGCTATTAAGTGCCAATTCCACTCCGCTTTTTAGCCTTGCTTGAAGGGAAGATAGTGAAGATGGATTGAGAGCTGGATGCTTACCTTCCTTTCCTTTTTCCCCTCTCTCGCCGCTTTCTTCAGCCAAGACTCTTTCACCTCACCCTACCAACTCCTTTTCAATCCGGATGTCTGCAGAGATCCCAGACAGGAAAAGACTCCCTTCTAGCTTTCCGACAAGATTCTAATCTATTTGGGATTTTCCTTCGGGGCCTTCTCTTTCGAAAAAGAGTCCCCACTTGTACTGTATGTATTGACTGCCTGCCTCAATGCCCGCTGACTTATTGGTCACTTTACTGAGTTCCTAAGCACGAGCTAGTCAGATTTGGAGCCCAAGGGAACAAGCATTTTCGGGGACTTTCTTTCGCGATAGGCCAGGTTAAGGCGGGATCAGTAGCGAGCTTGCCTTCCTATATATTGAGAATATAAGGGTCGCCTAATCCCACAAGCGGATTCAAGCCTTTTTTAAGAGTTTCTTTAAGTAATTACACAAGAGTTTCATGTCCTTTGTCCTTCTCTTTCTCCTCCTTGACTCCCATATTATGGATTCCCCCCTAATGAACTTTACCATTGGGTACGCTATAATCTTACTATCCTTTTTTTACCTTGGAAACTCTATTAAGGGAAATGCTAACTAGAATATTCCTATCCCTCCTCAACTCCCCTAATCCCATAATCCTGTAATACCACAGTTTCTATACTATACCTGGAATTCAAAGAGTTTTGGCCGCAGGGAGAAGCGGAAGAAGCTACGGCTAGTGCTAGCGCTAGCCGTAGCTTCTTCGGTAAAGTGCTGAGCTCCTTCACGTGCGGCTAAAGGAGCTCTTGTTGCTTCCTCTACCTACCCCTTGCGCTAAAGTACGGTACACTGAAAACCATGCCTAGCAGAACTAAGTGCTTGCTTCTGCCCCTCAATGATAAGCTTTCTGAAAGGAAATCTTTGCCCCTTGTATGGTACACGGAACTTAAAAGGAGGAAGCCCACCAAGCGGAACTGCACTATCAATAAGTGGGACACCCAGTTTCAGTGGCGTGGACCATAGAGGTAGGGGCAAGAGACGCAAAGGGGCAATAGAGAAAGCAGCGGATCCGGAGCAGGGGCGAGCGAATCCATAACCACCAGATCGATGGATTGAGACCCCTGTGAATGATCCAACAGTTCCATCTCCAGTAAAAATAAATAAAAAAAAGCATAAGAGGTGCATCTGATCGGGTAGCAGTGGGAGAGAGGAAGAAGGAAGAGTTTGCGAGAGATCTGTCTCATAGAGAGATAAACATATATAAACATATAATCGGAAGCCTGACACATCGGATTCGACTTAAACAATATTTCAGTAAAGAAACCTAGCCTTAGCTCTCGAACTCCAATAGCAGCTTCGCTCATTCGGATACCTCGTAATTCGTCTTTGCCCGCGAGTTCGCCTCTCCTTAGCAGTCTTTGCCAGCTATTTGTGGTTGGAAAATCCTCTCGCTTTGCTCGAGGAGCTATTCCATACCCACACTAGCTTTTTCTTGACAGAGACCTCTCAACAACCAGTGATTTAGCCTTTGAATCATACTTCCCCAACCTAACTCGTTGTGTACTAACGTCAGTCATACCGCCGTTTCATCGTCAGATGATTCGAATGATGGTAAAGCAGCAGTTTAAAGCGTAAATAAAGCAAAGATCTCACTCGCTTTTTCCACATCGATTGCTATAGTAGGCTCAAGAGAAGTCTCAAATCGCTACCTGGGGCGTGGGTGATTAAAAGAAATGAAGCGGGAAGAGCTTAAGGCTAGCTAATCTCAATCATAGAGCTAGAGGTAGTCTCTCTAAGAGCTATGAATGAACTAGTAAACCTCCCACTCGCTTGGTCTAGCGGGAGATGGCACCATTACTTCCTAAAACTAAAAGGGATAAGCAGCAACAAAGAATGGACATAATTAGTAAGATCTATCCTTCTTCTACCCTTGGGCATCTTTAGGGCTAATCCTAAAACTTACAACATAGGTATATAGTCAGTAGTGTGCCAAAGGGCGTTAAGGCTCCTCTATGTATGGTTCTTTTCTTTTTCTGAAAAAAAATTCCCTTGTAGCTCTTAATGCCATTAATCTTTCTATACCCGTAGGAGATTGAAGATGGAATGCTTGGTAGCAGTCCTCTAGTAAGTACTAGGAAAAACCAAAAACCTCTTAGAGGGGATGGAATTCCTGTCTAAAGCATGTCTCTGGGAGAAAGTCAAGGTACTCATTCCTTGAAGTGAGGGAGAAGGTAGAAGGTGCCTGTTATGTTAGGAAAAAGCCAATGTTAGCAAGATAAGATGCTAGTGCTCATGCCAAGAGAGGCTGCCAATAGCCACTATCCCAGATTCCATGCAAGTGCATGAATCCGATCTGACTCCTCACGCTGGCAAGGAAAGAAATGAAATAAGGGGAGGTCCTAACTGAATGAATTGAGGTTGAGTAAAAGCCATTCGCTTGAGGATTGGGATCTTAGGGCACTGTATAATTCAAGATCCTCATAAACTATTCAAGGCCCTGATGGTCACTCTCCCCACGCTCTACTACAGGAAAGCTAGCCTCCACTGCACGCTAAGAAGCAAGTCCCGACTAACTAAGTAAATCGACTTAAATTGCTATCTTCTTTCACTAGCGATAGAGCGAAGCGTAGCCGCCGATACCGAGAAAGCAAGCCGATCATAGACGGAGCTTGAAGTGAAGTGTCCGCCCTTAAGAATCTCTGGAGATCTTTCCTCTCCACTTACTCGTAACAGGCTTTCCCTCTTTAGAAGACTTCTTCCGAATGGCATAATTGTCCGAAACTCCGTTCCTCGATCTTCAAAGAAGCCTTAGATCTCTTTATCGGTCGAGCCTATGCTCTTCCTGTAATCAGACCTTACTATAGCTAACTTGAAAGCTTTTGGCTTATCGATTCCAACTCTATTTGTATTCGTATCTGGTAATTCTCTTTCTAGTGGATAAAGTTCTCACCTATCTCAAAAAGGCGTTAAATGCTGCTTTGAAGGTCGATGGGGACTTTCCCACGGCTCGTTCTTGTTCAAGGCCCGGTAAGGTATTGAGAAGGGATCGCCTTCTCTTACTGAACCACGGAATAGCGCGGGAAGTGCAGCTTTGCGTATAAGTACGTGGATGTTATCGGGCAGTCGGGTAGGGAGGATCTTACGTTGATACAGGCAACCGGCCGACAACGCCCCCCGCAAGGCGTTGGGCAACTTAGGGTTTACTTCAACATCTCGATCAGTTCTATACCGGGACTGACAATACACACCATTGAGATCACCCAGGATTTGAACCTGAGTACTTCCCTGATGAGAGTAGATTCCATCTGTTCTCCCAAAAAATAAAGAAGTATATTTCAGTATATATAAGGCACCAAATCGAACGTATTCTCGGGAGACCGTTTTAGAAACGCTTTTGACAGGCTGCTAAAATAAATGCCTTTCTCGATGATTATGGAGTTGGAGATTCCTGTTCAATCGTTACCTCGTTTCATAGCCTATATCTCCGCTTTCACTGGTTTTCCTCTGCGCATAAAGCTGTTGGTCTTGCTGTGGCTAGCTTGTTTGGTGTATATGGCTTGTAAGTTTCTTATCTCGCCCACTGGTTTGTAACGACAGCGAAAGCTTAAGCTCTTTTATGGGGCATTGGGATTGCCCTTTCGCAAAAAGACCACTTCGAAAGAGTGGATGTTGCGCTCTGATATTACGTCCCATGCGAATCTATTAGATGAGAGCGAAAACCAAAAAGAACAACATTCAATATCAATAAATTTCAAGTTGGAAATATATCTAAATATAACTACAATATGGAGGTCCTTTTTTTTGGCAGCCACTATTCCGTACCGACTAACAATGTAAAAAAATACTAATACACAGCAGCCAGCTCATCAACGTAATTGAAATCAAGGATTTCGGTTGAAAGTCTTATTTGTTCTGCTAAACAAACGAGCCTAAACGGGTTTCCGTCGGCGGAGGACAGCTAGGCAAGCTCTAGCGGGAGAAACAAGGGCGTGGTGTGGATGGGATGGAACCGAGAAGCATTCGAGACAGGGTAAAACGAGGCCTGACAGGCCATAACCCAGAGAAAAGATTCTTACTCCGAAGCGAGATGAATGACTGGTTTGCTATGAGACCCATCGACCATGGGAGTGAATAGAAAGAAAGGATTGTCGGTTAGATTCAAGGTATGCCAGTTGATTGATTCTACTCAACTTTCCAGATTGGCTTAGTGTTACATCTATCATTGGTGTCTCTTTTTTATTTTTATTATTTATATAAGAGAGAGTCACTCTAGTGGTCTGCCCCTGTAACTAACAATTTCATAAGAGAAGAAAGCTGTTAACGTAGGTCGGATCAACG
>NW_015496084.1:38332-39022 GCF_000816755.2 Arachis ipaensis
TTTTTTTTAATCGAATTCTACTTTCGAAAGGAAAAAAGAGCTTTTTTCTTTTCATTTTCTTTTTCTGTGTGCTCTTTCGCTTCTTCATTTTTGAAAGGATTTTTTCTTAGGAGTGACAACAGCCTTATCTACTTTCATTTGGAAGGTTTCTTCCGGATCGAATGAAAGTGGAAATTCAGGCGGGGAAACAAGTCTTCCGGCTTTGGAGTCTAGTCTTCCTCAAGCAGTGAATCACTGGCTACGTTTAGAGCTGTAATAGCAGCCGAAAACGAAGCATAGATATATGCTCGGATCAGAAATCTAGAGAACCGAGATTTCTACAACCTTCCTCCACAGAATCAGCCGGGAGAGTACGAAGGACTTGTTCGCCAGCACTTCGATCAAGCTCTCAATGTTCCACATTTAAGAGAAATCCTAGATATGGAATATTTTGAGCTCACAGTATTGGAGCGAAAGGGTATTTTGCAAGATAGACTATTCAATCTTATGCTTGGTTAGCAGAATATTTACCGTTTCCACTGTATTACCTCATTATTGTCAATGTGATGTGATGGTTTGTTATGCCTATCGCTTGTAGAAGTTTTTTGATATTTGTATTATGTGTGAGTAAAGAGTGATGGTTGGTGACTTCCGACTCATAGAATGATATGCAGAAATTCTCTACGGTTAGCAGTGGGTTGTTTTTTTTTT
>NW_015496084.1:40021-41124 GCF_000816755.2 Arachis ipaensis
ATGGAATCCATTCCATTCATCCCCTTGGAATGGGGCGGAGATATGGATTTCGAAAATAGACGCGAGAAAGAAGCCATCTTTCTCCTATAGTACAAAGAATGGACTTTGAAGAAAGGCGATGAATTGGGTCATCAGAAATTGAGAAACTAGGCAGATCTTGTGTGAGATCAAGACAAAGGCAAAGCGCCTAAGATAGAGTGGAAGTTCTTCCCTCCCGTTAATGGCAGAACCATTGTCAAACCTCCACCTTCCGCGATGATTCCAAGTGGTCTGAGTGCTTACTTGGGTACTTTATTTAATTTAGGGCAAACTCCAATACCATGTGGTTAACAATATAGCACATAATCTTTGTGAGAAAGAGGTATTCTTGTCTTTGAGGTTCTATCACATGAAAGCAGATTCCACTTTTGAAGATTTAGCAATGAAGAAAAGAAGCTAAGCGCTCCGTTTTGGAGGCAGGTGCTTGGCTCTTTTGCAGGGAGACCCCTAATTCTCAGAATGTGGCATCCAAAGCTTATTCTCATTAAAGGCTCGAACCCTAAGATACCAGTCTGGGTTAAGTTCCACAGCATTCCTGTATCTCTTTGGTCAGCCTCTGGTTTCAATTAGTTGACCTGAGACTGGCATTTATTTTTCTTTCCTAGGGATGAGACAAAGTCTGAAAGGTCACTGTGCATGAATAAGAAGGAATAGCAGGTTCACGGTAAATATAAATTTTTACAGGCTATTGGGATCGAGCCCAGACCAAACGAAAGGGAAGCATTTCTTTGAACAGCAGAAAAGCCGGATGAGGAGTAGTTTCAAACAGAAGTCAAGTAAACTGATTCAAGTTAGCCCAAGCCCAGTCTTCCCTGGTAGGACATCCAGGACAGGACATACCAGGAGGAGGTTGAGAAAGTGAACTTAGGGGAAGATGGGGAGATAAAAGAGGTCAAAATCGGGACATCGTTCTAAAGACACAGCTTCTTTAGTTGCTCAGGGAATACAAAGACGTCTTCGCATGGTCTTATGAGGATATGCCTGGGTTAGACACTGACATGGTGGTCCACAATTTTCCGCTTAGACCGGAATGAAAGCCAGTTAAACAGAAGTTGAGGAGGATG
>NW_015496085.1:0-23465 GCF_000816755.2 Arachis ipaensis
GCCATAATAAATCAACATTGGGGCTTCAAGTCCCACAACCTGTGCAGATTTATAAGCCAGGGTACAGATAGATCGAAATTCGCGCTCGGGTGTGAATTGGTAGCTCACAATCTCTGAATTCGCATCGCCAGAAGGCTTAGAAAGGATAGACAATTCCTTGGGTGACCGAGGGGCTCTCGATAAGAGCACAACCTTTCGCCTCGACGAGGCTAGTCCAGAGTGGAAGCTATCCGGGTAAAGTGCTGACCACGGAGTTCCTATGCTTAACCAGATTAATAGGATTGGAAAAACTCCTCGTCTGCACCTCCCATAGATAATGCGACATCGGTCGAGGCTTGTGACAAAGGAGGGGGAACAATAAATTTCCTTGCCTGCCTGCAGGTAGTTAAACCTATAACCACTTAGCAAGGGACCGAACTCAGATGACAGAATAATTCAATTGAGTTTCTCCTTTCGCCTGTCGACAATGAATAGGTTGGTAGGAACCCTCCTTTAGTTTCACACTGGGGAGATCTCGACTCTTAGGAGAGGGCTTTGAACCTATCTTTTCTCTAAGAGAAAGGTGACTGCCCAGTCTTTAATCTGGGGGCTAATGACTTAAAAAAAGAAAGAGGGGAGGGGCTAGTCCAACTAACAACTGAACCCCTCAAGCGAACGAGTAGTGAAGCCTTACCCAGATCGAGATGAGAAAGAAAGGGCAATTCTCAAGCTAGACCCACACAAATGTTTAATCGAAAGCTCTGTCATCCTTCCCCATACCAGATTGAAAACAACAACCTTGAGTCATCTATTGATTGAGGAACCGTACCTGTCACGTTGAACCATGTCTGTCAACGGTGAAAGATAGCCTAAAGTGAGGGCCCCGGAGATAGGATTTCTCAACTGTCGATCGACGCGACAATCATGCCTGCTTGACAAAGCCTTTTTTTTTTCAGTCTCCCAATAAACGAAAAAGGATTGCTGGTGACACGAAAGCTGTGCTCGACGCTCTCTTTCCTATTCCACTGCGCTAAGTGGTCTTTCCCTTGCTGGCTGGATGACTACTATGGACAAAGATGACGACTACTCCCAGTCTCTGGTCAATCCATGCTGATGCTAGAATTGCTTTTCCCCCCGCCCATACCTGGGAAGAGAAAGTACAACCTCTGCTGCATCCTATCCTCTACTTTAGTTGAATTCTTTTGTTCTAGAATCACAGACATTGGCTAAAGATACCACAGACTTTCTGGTTATGTCATACTCTATTCTATCTACTCTTACTGACCTTCCCTTCGAGCAGACTAAGAAGAAGAAGCCCACGTAGCGGTAGCAGCTACGACTTCTTCCTTCTGGGCTTACTTGCCAAGTACAATAGCAACGGATTCTGTACCAGCAAACCATATTTAACCGGGTGTTCCCTCTCCGTTCTAGCTTTCTAAATAAGTCAGATCGGTGCCTTTTCTCCGGGAAGACTCCTCAATCAGTTAATCCAGATCCGGAAGTCACTTCGCTACCTGCCGTGTTGAGTTCTGCCTTCTTTAAGGGGAGCGAAAGTCATAAAGGAAATGAAATCCAACTCCCAGTCTCATTTACTGCTAACCATAGAAAGAAGAGCAACCGAGCCCAACGAACCAAAGAAAAGATTTGAACCCATGAAAAGCATAGCCATCCCATATGACTCTAGAAATTCCTTAAGAAAGCGAGAGAGCTCAGTCCTAAAAGCAGATCGCCCTGCGCTCCTTGAATCTTTCTTACTCCGTCTACAGAGCATGCCACTATGCGTAAGACATTGAAATGGAATGGCTAGCAAGACACTAAAGCAGGAAAGGAGGAAAGCAGCTTCCAAAGGAAAAGGGCAAAGACTGACTTGATTCTTTGCTCTTCGACAGCCGTGAAAGAAAGGGCTTCCTGATTCCATTGCTCCAGAATGAGCTTGCGTCGGGCTCACTCTTCGCTCCTCTCCTTACAGTCGACTATCTTCGATCCTACTATTTATTAGTGAAAACGGAATCGTTAAACTGAATAGATAGAGTTAGATCCGCTTAGCTATTCTAGCCAAGGAAAGATGTCCAATTCCATGTGTTAGGCAGAGTGACATGTTTCAATCCCATAAAGAGAGCATAGATATTGACAGAAGAGAGCGAGCACAAGAAAGGGCCGAGCCGAAGCAGGACATACATATCATATTAAGAAGCGTCAGTTTTCTTAATACCTGGCCTCGCGCTGGCAGTGACGTGGGTCCCGAGTTACCTTCAATATCTCTGATTAGAGACTTGGCGAGCGTGGCTCGGTCTCATGCATCTCTCGAATAGGCGGCTCGAGATCCCCTTCTTAGCGCCCACAGAGCGGTAACTGGTCAAGTAGAAAAGAAAGTGTATCTATTTCATCTGTTCATTAAGTATAAGAAAGACCTCTTTCTTTCTTATTCTTATTGTTAGGCTGACTTAAGAGAAGGTTAAAGACTAACAAAGACAGGAAAGGCGGAAAAAGAGATCGGGATGTGATGTGAGATTCCTAATTCAAATGAAAGGGATGACCAGAGAGATATGCTCACAAAGTGCTTTGCCTGTCATCGATGGCAGAAAGACTAACTCTTCCCCTTCTCTTAGCCCAATCCGTTAGACAAGGGTGCGGTTTTGCGGTCACTCGTTCCTCGCTTTTGCCACAAATGCATCTTGTGGGCAGGTTCTCATCTTTTGGGCCTGCTTGCTCTCACCCGATAAAGCGCGATACGCGGAACCAAGATCGATATAAGATATTGGACGGTCTTAGGGGCCCACGTAGCTCATGCCGGCCTTGCTTGAAAGTCCCACTTATCTTTCATCCATCAACCTTTTTTTCCGGACTTTTAGCGGTAGTCAGCTGTCCTTGGAACTATCGCTCATGACTGGATCTTTATCCATACCGAATCAAAAAATGGATTTCTGATCCGATCCCCAATCGAGAACTTCTCCCAATCAACGAGGATGATGCTTCTAGGCAATATGCCACCGATGACTACCACTGCAGGAGCAAGTCTGAGTGAAAGAACGAGTTTAATACTTTCTTAGAGAGGGAGGCAACTGAAGCTAGTCGGGTTTAGGTCTGATATTTGCTTGCCTGAATCTATCAACAGGGCTTTCATAGGGAGGTTTTTCTTTTAGTTATCAAGTGATAGTGGAATTACCAACAAAATACCAGACTCTCTGGACTGGCTTTCTCCAGCCAAGATAGGGTTTTGTCCATTCCGCTAGGACAGGTCTAAATGCGCTGGATTGATGCACCAGTAGGGAGGACAAAATGCCTGAAGCGGTTGAGGGGCAGCTGACCGAACAAAGAGTTCGTTGTCGGGCGATCCCGTTGATGAGGTTGCTTGCGTCGGTGAATTGACTTCGAGGAAAGCAATAGTTGCCGTGTACGAATTGGGTGAAACAGCTTTTCATGTAAATGAGAAGGGCTATGTTTCGGTTTCTCCGGGGTGAAACGACTGTGAAAGAGGGGCTTTAGCCTATCTATATAGTATACTTTAGTGGAGGCCCCGGTAAAGGCCAAACCAAACAATCTCCACGGGCGCTAATAGCTAAAGAAGGAGCCCTTGCCCCGGTATTGAGAAGGAAAGCAACCGAGTCGATGGCGAGAACCCCGAACTATGGCTTTGTACACCCTTGCCTTTTTTCCAGGTAAGCTTTATTATTCCCTTACCTACACACTACTAGGGTCACTTCCCCGAACCACGGAATTTTTTCCCCTTGCCTTAATCGCTTTCCCGCCGTTCTTGCTTATGTGTTCCCGTACCTTTCATGATAATGAAGGTTTTTCCCCGTACTGGTTCGAAAAAAAGTCGACTGGATAGAGTCGAAGACGGGACTAAGCTCCATGGCGATGGGAAGAAAGATTGAATTGCCAGTTCGAAGCCCACTGCTTTAGGTAAAGTAGTTACGTGCTTTGCAGCTATTGAATTGGCCTTGTTTTCATTCATCTCGCCTAGTGCGAAAACAATGAAAGCGCATTTTACCCGGATTCAAATCAATCAAAATCAGTCGAACATAGCTGCATTCGTTCGATCTTTTCAAAGAACAAGGTCTCAAACAACAGAATGCAAATGCAAAATAACAGGAGCGGCACATCTTCGATTCTTCCATCGTTCGTTAGCTACATTTATTCAACTACTCAATTCAATGGTACAAACAACAGGAGATCCGTTCTCTTATTTCCGCCTCATTTGAATATCATACTTCCAAAAATGTTCTAGACTAAACAAATGTTCATGACATGTTCTAGTTAATGAAATGTTTTCATGTTACAGAAGATCCAAAATTCTTCATTGATCCCAGCGACCTCGATTCTATACTTCATGTATATCTAGAACGAGTAGAATTGAATCACACCGCTCTAGTGCTTCTATCGAAGAGGCCCACGCTTCTTGTCTGTAAGTACAAGAGTCTTCTTCCTCCCGATAGCGGGGCTTCAAAGCGTGACGCTCGTGCTTCTTTCTAGGAAGCTAGCTAGCGGACTCATTCAAGACCCCCATCTATTGGGGTGGGGCACAGTCACCCAAACTGACCAGAACTCAGACTTGGATTTATGGACAGCAGACAGCCATTGATCAGCAGGTGGAATGGGGACCTTAACCATCCTAGGTTTCTCTGGAAAGTTAGGCATCTTCCCAAACATTGCCAGCGGATTTGGTGTAGGTCTTCCGCTCTTGAAGTTCCGAAGCTGCAAAAAAGTTCTCCTATGCTGCCCCCCAAGTGACAGAACTGGCTGCTTGGGGACCAACCTCTGAGCAGCATCCTTTATGGCAGAACCCAACTGGATGGCTCCAGAATCAAATAATTCTGCATGGAGGAGATTCGAACAGCTCTCACACATCCTATGCCTGAAGGTTTTCAACCAGTCTAGTCATTCCAGGAGGACTCTGCAATACCTGCTTGTATGTCATCCCAGTCTCACTTGCCCTCGAGGACTCAGAACCACTTTTCATCATCCCTTCAGTAGCATTCCATTGGTCAACTGACATAGCTTGCGTCCCTTTTCTTTCAGGAATGAAAAAATCCTAAAGTCCCATGGCAGAAGTCTGCTCTCGAGTAAGAGAAAGAGTGCCACGAAAACCCAACTATCTCATTCCTACCTTTTTCGAAGGTTTAGATCCATATCTTACATCAAGCTAGGCTATCAAAGTAGTCCCTCTTCTTCTTGGCTTTCTATCATGCCCTATCTTGCCATCCTTATTCCGGTGAGCTTTCCTATTGTCTCTCATTCGTAGCTTACCTTCCTTTCGATCTTTATCCCTTTCGTTCTCATTCCCTCTCCTTTCTTTTAAGTCGGAGAAGAAGAGGTAGCGGTTCGTGCTTGAGTTGAATCACTTGACTTTGGTCCTATCTTTCTATTAAGTCGTAGATCCGGAAGAAATGACATTTTTGTACCTTACCACTGCTGTATAAAGTCTTGAAAACTGGCTCACATGGAAGCCCGAAAAAGGTAAGGGTCAATGCTACATCCTCCAAAAAAAAAAAGGTTTGATAAAGTCTTCAATCAGTCAAGGCTATATGAGTCCGACAAGAAGGACTCTTTCTTGGGCTAGATTCCCACACGGCTCTCATCAAGCTGTCTTCCAAGGTAGGTCTATTATGAAAATATTCAGATGAATACTAACCTCATGTTAGGAGAATAGGTTCTTACTATTGACCCTGGCTTTAATTGATTTGAATAAGAAGGTCTTCTTTCTGATGGAATGATTCTTGCTTCTAGCTTAGGGAAGCCTGTTTACTTAGACATCTCGAGATGGGGAATTCTTAATGTAATTTAGTGGAACCTCTTTTCTGCGGGTGAAGGCACTTTGGGAAACCTTAGCTCCTGGGATTACAGGAGCTATAGATTTGAATTCCCTCTTTCAAGCTTCCGGCAGAGTTAGCAAAGGTACAGACAGTCCGATCTAGCCAGTGAGCCGCATGTCCGCTTTCGATTCAATGTCTTTCTTCACACCCGGCAAACTCTGCAACGGAATGCTGCTATTTCTGAGGGATAGGTTAGGTAGGGTTCAGACGTCCATACGATCGAATGCGGTTCCTGTCAGTGAAAAAAGGGGGCTTAAAAGCGGAGTGGTTATAGGTATTCGATGGCGGTTTCTTCCTTATCCTTTCTAGCCAGTGACATTCCTTCTACAACAAGCGATCCAGTTCCAGTCTATTCATTTCCAGTTGGAGTAGCTTCTCTCTTCTCGTGGTAAGCCCTTTCCTTTTCATGTGTAGCCTAGTCTCTGTGCGTGGATATCTTCTACTATGAAAAGAGCGCATTCGAGGCATGAATCCTCTTCCACTTCAAGGCCCGGTAAGGTATTGAGAAGGGATCGCCTTTTCTCTCCTATAAATCTTCTTTCTTTGCACGAGCTTCTGTAAGCCCCGAAACATACTCCAATTACATGTGTTAAGCATCGTGCGAGCTACTACGATGACATAGGTATGTCTGTGCTACCCACGAGATCGGATTCCACTTCTTCGGGCTCCTGGCGATTTCAATTTTGAAGGAATAGAAAGTTCGCACGAAGCATCAGCTATCGAGATCACAGGCGAACCCACTCAGCAACCTACCGAGGTTATGAGCCAGGCTTCGCCGTATAACCAAGAGGGTCCTCCACCCGTACCGCAGCCTGTAGCTGCACCGGGACCCGTTGACACCACCATAGACGAAGTAAAACAAAAAGTTTCCGCCTTTCTGAATTCATTTCGGAAACGCGCCTACTTCCATTTTTATAACGAGCACCTTTGATGAACTTAACCTCAACAATGCGTCCCCCCAAAAAAGAAAAAAAATCTGTCAGGAAATAGAACGGCTAACGAGAGATCGACCGAATTCGGCCCAGGACGCGAAAGCACTTTTAACTTGGCCTGGGAAAACCCCCAAAAAATTCAGATAAATTGGAAATAGCATTAAAGCCCCAAAAGACAGGGTGCCCGCGGGGCAGCACCAAACGCAAGATGTGGAAAAACATCTTGCTTGTGCCATATGTACTGAGATTGCTCGGGAGACATGGTTACAAGTCCCGCCTTCCAATAGGTCAACGGTTTGCTTTTGTGAAAGAAGCCTGCATACCCACTCTCCTTTCCCCCCTATCGCTAGGGCGTCGGTCTAACATGAGCTACTACTCTATATATGAATTGAAAGCTCTCACGATAAACGAAATATCCCATAATCTTTCCATAGCAGCACTAAAGTAAGAAATTCCACTTAGGGTCCAGGGTAGAGTCAAGCTAAAGTTTGATGGCTCTGCCTCTCATAATTCAAAATCTGGGACCTGCGGGGGCCAGAGGTCTTATTCTTATAGACTATGATGGCCGGTTCCGGGTACTTGCTATTCGATCCCAATCCACCCAGTCTACCTACAACCGAGCAGAGGTTTTGGCCCGGGATTTTAATATGTTTTTTATTCAAAGTGAGGCAGGTGCACATCGAGGAAGACTCTAAGATTACGATTACAATCCAGATACTCCTCCATGGACCCTAAGGACCATTGTCCAGGGTTGCCAGTTTATGCTACAGTCGTTTCACAGCTGGTCAGCGAACCACTTAGGGAAGAACTAAGTCATTGAAAGACGTTCCCCTAGTGCTTCCCTTTCCATTCTATTATCAATTAAAGAAGTACGAGTCGAGCGGTTTTCATCTTGTTAGGCTTCGGGATTTTGGCGGCAATCAGGTGCCCCACACCAAAGCAAGGGCCCCTTCCGCCTTTAGTATTTGAATGAAGGTAAAAAAGAGAAAGGTGCTTCCGAGTTGAAAAGGAAAGCTAGCGAAGAAAGCATTCATTCACTACCCTATTAACAACTCGTAGCTACAGGAACTCGTACTGAGGGCTCTCGAGTAAAGGCTTAGTAAGTCCCCGCTCTGGAGTGGAGTGAATACCACCGCGCCCCTACGGCTCCTGGCTTTAGAGTCCTCCACCTACCGCTGGAAGAGTATGACAAAGATGAGAAGTTAGGATTTCCTCAGTCTTTCCACTGTAGTAGATTCGCTAATTGTATTTCCAGCTGCAATTTGATTGATCAGATATTTCAAAAGTAGTCCAGGTCAATTTCTTCTCTTCTGGGCTAACACGAATTTACATTTTCAAGCTTATTGCAACTCAAACTCAGTCAGATTGGGCTAGGCTGCTTCTCATCCAACACCTGGTTAATCTATTCCCAAAGCCAGGAGAAACTTGAACATCGAACAACCGTAACTTTAAACAACCAATAGTTGGAGCCTTGAGGCCCTTCTCCCAGGGATGATATTCATATTCCTTACAGGAAAGTTACTGAGGCAATGCAGTCGTTGAATAGCCTATAAACACAACAGAAAGGAAGATAGCAATTGACCTATTCACGTTGATTCAGCCGGAAGTAAACTACTAGAACTGGAGATTAGAGCATTACGAACGAAAGAGAGGAATGAGAAGACAAGAGCATTAATCAGTCAGAAGCTGGATTGAGAATCAAGCAGCAAGTAGTTCTTCTTTTTAGAGCCGTACTAATTCTTCCTTCTGCGATTGCCTTTGACCATACCTTGGAAATGCCGTAGAAGAGATTATGATCCGAAGTAGGCAGTGCCTTCTAATTGATTCTCATCCAAGTCCCGTTTCATCTATTCCCCTTTACCAAGGGATGAAATGCAAGAAAAAGTCAGTAAGTTCGAATAAAGCAAGTATGACCTGCAAGCATCCTAGTCTTTCTATTGTTGTGCAAGCTTGTAAGCCTAACAAAACAGGAAGTTTCAAACCGGGGAAGAAATGCCACTAGGTCAGGTTATCTTGATGAAGCGGTTTAAGGTAGAAAGGTGGTATAGTAGGCTAAAGTTTAAGTTACAGGCTTTATAAGAAAAGAAAAGTAGGATCTAAGTCATGTCTTTATGGAAATCCGTCAGCCATTTACGAAGTCCTTGATGGACTGATAGTCTTTCTTTACTTCAGTCGAGCCGTATTGATAGAGAATGCCATTTCTTCCGGAAATATTGTATTGTTCCTTAGAATTATGCAGAGAAAGATTCTTTCTATGCAGCCGTTAGTATCAATTGATGAAGGGTGTACGCTTGTCATATTGATTCGATCCACTAAGAAAGAAATCGACAAAAAATGCAGAACAAGCCCAGAGTCACCACGACTTCTTATTCTTCTCTCAAGGGACTGTAATTAAGATAACATCCTCGAGTGAGGTTAGGCTTGACCTAAGTTCGCAAGGGTAGGATTTCGTTAGATTAAGTGCGATCAAAGTAAAAGCTGGAAAAGTTCTTACCGTCTAGCTCTTAAGTAGGGCGGTGGTCTTAGTGATTTTGGGAAACTAAAGGAAATGGAGGTTTTTTATCATACGTCAACTTTAAGCACCGTGTGCCCTAGAAATCTGTACCTTTCAACCCTTATTGTGGACCGGCGAAAAGCCTGATTGGGGTAATCTAGGACCACGGGGTTCGTTACCTTTACACTACTTCTCGTAAGCATGGGAACTTAGGCTCTAGAGGATAAAAGTTTCTCTTTATAAGAATACCTTAGCATTCCAAGGGCTATTCCTGATCTTTCCTTTGAACTAAATTCTTATTTATAATAACTTACCTCTGAACTTCACTATCGTATAGTTGTTGTTGACGTATATAAATATATGGTGCCCTCTGAGTATCTTAGTAATTGGAATCAGCTCTTGGAGGAAGCAATTGACATAGTTAATGGACCAGGAAAAGATATAATAGTCGAACTCCGAGGCTCGAGTTTCTTTGTCGGTCGTAATTGTTATTACCCTCGTGTAGTACGGCAGGCAGAAGATATTTTATTTATATGATAGTCACGTTGAAAGTCTTACCTAAACTCTTCTGACTAAATATGATAAAGCCTCTAAAAAAATATTAACTACATACCTCAAAAATGCAGAACATAATCCAGAGCTTGGGCAAAGTGGGGACTCTGCGTGCCCTGATTGGCGAGTTCTAAATAGATCGATCTGGTTTAGCCAGTGAATGTTGTCGACGCTAAAAAAAACACGTTCGGCTACCTTGGGGATTGACTCCTGTTGGTAAGTTCACATCTCCAGTAGTATCCTTATAGACTCTAAACAGAATTTCTATCTTGGAAACGATTTTTTTGTTCTTTACTTTAAGTGTAGCTATTGTTAAATCATTTACTTTTTCCTCGAAATTAATGAAATTGACGTCTCCTTAGCTTCCCTAACTGCTGCTGTTCAATCCGTCCCTGTGATGTTCCAAGGCGAAGAACTTATACATACAGTAGATAGTCATATTTGACTAAACTAATAGGCCAATCAGCATAATAGCCTTAAAGGCTATCGAAGAAGAGAAGAGCTAAAATGTATCTACGCCATCACCCTTATGCCGTAGATCTTCTTAGAGATCCAATCATGTTTAACCATTCTACTGGGGAATCTTCCGTAGACTTCCGTTCAGACTGACTTTTAAGGGCACTTAAACCATACTTGAATGGAAATCTCTGGTTCGGTAGATAGCCTCTTCGAGTGACTACACGTACCTAACCAGCTTGTGGGTTAGTGACTTCGTACCTATCAAAGTCAAGGAGCGAAAAGCTACTCGACTAGAAGGAGAGGGCTGCCTTAGAAAGGCCCCTATCTTATAGGACTAAAACGGATTGATCTCAAATTCCAGTAGTACCGTATGAGAAGATAATAAACAGGTGATGGTGGTCATGGTAATCTCAGATACTTTTTAGATGTAGTTTGTTGTGGTAATGGGAAATATTGGAACATGCTTTGCTTCCTGTTTGGTGGAATCAAAGCGAGTTTAGTGGTAAGTTTCTTTTCTATTGTGGAAGCCAGAGGGTGATCCTAGAACAAAGCATGCTTTCTTATCATTCTGTCTGTGCCCATAATGTCCAAATCATGGTCCATGCATACCCATTTGTTATTGATTTGGCAACATTGTTTAAAACTCTAGGATCCATGCCATCACATATAAGGAGCCTATCTTCTGCAAAGCATGTTAGTCTTTCTGCACTAACCCTTCCTACTGTTATGTGTAAGATTTAATAATGGAATAATTTGAATTTCCATTTGTGACTTGTGAATTGATAAATGTAAGATTTAACAGCTCTCCTACACATCCTAAAATGAACGTTTCAAAAAGTACGTTCACAGAAACAAGTGTTTTAAGCAACAAACACTGTTGCAATGGTAATCAAGCATTCAGTAGTCAGTACCCATATCCATACTCCAGTAAATGTGTAGGCTCTGGTGAAATCTGAAAAATATCAGCACAATCCATACCAAATGCGGATTCAATCCTCGGGGGTACAAGTGAATCACAGCACCCAGTGCACACAAACTGCAGTGGCACTGTCTCAGAATCATCTATACCACAACATCGTGTATGCTGCCATACCTCACAAATGTCACAAGACACCATTTTTTTTATCCCCATCATCATCTTGAGCTCCACATTCACATCTCACCTTCCAGTTGTCAGCCCCACCCTGAGACTTCAAAGGAGTACACAAGTCTATAGCAATTCCCCTCACACAAAGCTCCACACCTGACTGGATTAACCCAAAGAGCACTTCCTCATCACTCACACCCATCAATTCTGTGATGTCTGTCACTATAAAAGGTAGCACACTAATCTCCGTCACCCTCGTGTCAGGTCTGGCTTAACCTTATTCCCGCCAGTTCCGTCACTCTCTTTTCTTTCAATGGCATCTGCTTTCAAAGCCTTTTTTCCCACCCTGCTTGCAACAGTAGATCCTGTTGATTCGGTTGAAGCAGAACAACCACCAATAGTTGCATCCATTAAAGACCAATCACCGGCTTAAAGGGGATAAAGACCCTTCATTGCTAGCTTCCTTGCCGATTGAGAGAAGGCACCGAAGCCCTACTCGAAGGCCTTGAATGCTAGTCTTACTTTGAGCTATAAGGAAAGGAGAAGATAACGGAGCACTTAGCCTTACTTAATTGGATCCATGTGCGTGCCCAGGATCAAGGGCTATGCCTCTATATAAGAGGATGAGGATCAGACCTAAGAAAGGCAGGCGGCCTAATTCCAATCAAGGAGAAATTCCCCCAGAAAGCATAGAGCCTTAGTTACCCGCGGGTCATAAGCTGGTAATCCGTGAAAGAGCAAGAACTTTCAGGTGAAAGACCCTCACTCGAACTCAGTAGGAACACGCACGAAAGAGGCTTCCCGAGCTGCTGCCCTTACCTTCTTCCTTCCTTGGGAGGGGTCGCTAGCACATTAGAATGCGAGTTCGGATGCGGGATTCTCTAAAATTAGATTTCGTGAGATTAGACGTGGCATTAGCGGTCTATTAGGAATAATATAGGAATAAGTGGTCCTTGCAAGAATGGCTTTTTTTCTATTCGTTGAGGTACTTTTCACTCTTTTGAGGATGTAACAAGTGTCCTTCTTTCCAGTCCGCTAGCAGTCCATGCCTAACAGCCTTCGAAGCCGTATCAGGGCCAATTCCCTTTCTTTGAGATTCAGACTCAGGTGAGAGGGAAGGAATTAGGTTGCAGGGGAGCTCCATTCCCGATCGTCTTTGTAGGAGAAGCCTTTGAGAAATTTTCCTATTACCTGCAGCCCGGGGACAATTCCTTTGTATCGAGGGGCTTTCTTTCCTACTCAGCTTGGGCCGTAAGTTAGCCGGACATACCGCTTACATGCTATTGTAATCGGCAAGCTCCCTACCAACTCCAATTCGGTCTATGTTCAGTTAGTGCTCACCCGACCATTCCTCTCTCGTACTCTCCAAAACAATATTTATTTCGATCTTATCTTAATGGGGCCTTTCTCTTCTGCCCCTTTGATCTCTTGTGCCGTTACCGGTGTGAATTACAATTCCGATGTGCCTCATCTATCAGCTCTGGGAGAACATCCATGAACATTCCTGCGCTGATTCAAGCTCGTGCGAGCAAGCAAACCCAGCCTGTAGGAGTTTTAGCGCTAGAGAGGTAGGTGATGAGTCAGGAAGTCCCAAGTAATAAATAAAGTGGATATATAAAGTAAGCATGATAGAAAGCTGGCCCAGGTGAAATGAACAGAACATCTTTCTTAATTGATTGACGCCGGGTTAACTCCCCCACTAACGGACTTTACTGGCTTGAAACTATCAGTTCTCTTACTCGACTAGAGGGCTTTCCCTCACATCCTACTCTTCATTATAGAAGGTTCTTTCTGCCCAATACGGGGGAATCAGCTTCATTCAATGCCAGCATCTCTCTCAGCTGCAAGAAGATCAACTGCATTGCCAAGCTCCAACTCTGCTCCTTTCCTGAGTTCTTCTTAGTACCCTTTAATGAATGGGAAGAGGAAGTGGGAAGACCTCCCTACCCAACCGGTCGAGCAGTTTGCAACTCCGATCCCTAACCTAAAGGTCAGTTTGAAACTCCCGGTCTAACAGCGTATTGTCCCATCTCCTAGCTCAAACGTTGAGCAGTTTGGAATGAAACTTCCTCCCTATTCCTATGGGTCGAGTGAGCTCTTGCTTCTCCGCTTCGAGTCGCCCTTTCTTACCAGATATTGGATTCCCTTTCAAAAGATGCCGAGCCAAGATCAGGTGATTTTCTTCCTCTAGTTAGGCATAGTCCGAATTAGCTCGTCAGTGGTAGAAGCAGGTTCATCGGCTTAAGCCAGTCAATCTATCCAAAGAGCCTACCCTACGCCTCCTAAAATAGATTCAGCTCCAGCTGCGCTTTGCTGATTTCTTTCTCAATCCTGAATCCGAACTTGCTACTTTCATCACGAAAGACGCTTTCTCAGTATCTATTCAATTCGGACTTCATGTTCACTTCAGAAATTAAGCTAATAAGGCCTAAAGCTGAGCGACGAGTCCACTGGCATGAGAATCAAGCGAAGTAGAGCGATAAGCACACTATCGATTGATCCAAGCTTAACGACAACTTCCATTCCTGGCCCAGAAGGAAAGAGACGAAAGCAATCCCTTGCTCCATCAAAGGAAAATGGGCCGCCCTTAGAAAACCATGAATCTTGACCCTAGTGAAGGTAGTCGATGAGAGGAATAGGTGGTTTCCAAAGGATAGATTCATTGTATATGACGCTTTATCTGTATTGGATGGATGCCTTTGCTGTGGAGAAGGCTTTTCTTTCAAGTCTTCTTTTCTTTGATCGCCTAAGTCCTTGACTTGAACACTTCGCTGAAATCATGTAGAAGAGGTCATCCCTTAGTGGACTGATTAAACCTTTTAGCATATCTTGCAGCCCTTAGACCGGTCTCCCCTCATTCATGCTTCAAGGCCTATTCTTTTGGATATCCTTGTTCCCCTCTTTCCTGGAACATCCTTTTCTTCTGATTGATGGGACTTCTGTCTGAAATCCCTTGACCTAACCTCTCCTTGACTTGCCGCAGCCAAGTCTTCCCCAACCTCTCCTGATGTTCTTGGTGAGCTAGCCTGTCATCCACCGCCCCAACTGTGATGGTCCCCTTCGGCTAGTTCTTTCACAAGTGACCCTGTCTTCCATCTGCTTCTTCCTCCAAATGGTTTTGTCCCCCTAAAGTGGTTCTGTCTTTCTTCTAGTAGGTACTCTAGAGGTCTTCAGCCCCATGTTCCACAGATGGACAGCCGGGACAGGACCGGGTTCTATCTCATGATGCTGCTGCTACATTCATTTGGTCGAGCAAGGTCTTCCCTTGTCTTCTATGTATGGCTGGCTCTTCTTGATCTTGAGGTCATGGGCTAACTCGACCGTAGGGAGAGGGGTTCAAGATGCCCTCGTCTAAGTCTGTCTATTTCTTTGTTTTAGCTGCTTTCCTGAAGCAAGGAATTAGCTTCCTTCCTCAGCCAGTGTTGTTGGAAGTCCTCGAAAGCGAGTGAATGTGGCATTCCCGTATGGTGAAGCTTTCGAAGTGGAAAAAGTTAAGGCACTACCTACTTGAACACCAAATCAAATTGATATCCAGAGTCGGTCCTATCAAACAAAGATTTGATGACCAAAGCAGTCTTGCCTTTAACCGAAGATTCTATCCGATTAGCAAAATGGGCCTTGACTCTGCTGGAATATGACAGAGAATACGTCCCAAAAATGTATTTCGACGAGGCGAGCTAATTAAGCTTATATAGCGGAGGTGGCTTAGCCGGTTCAACCAGCGATAACAGTTGCAGTTAGGGGAGGTAGGCCAGTTCTTCTATCCGCTCCATCTATCTATCTCTCCGGTTGTTGGGATTCATTTCAAGGCATGGCAGCTGCTGCTCGTTCGAGCTTCTCAGTCCTTGAGTTAGTTCCTTTCAAACTAGACTACAATACCATCGAGATGAAGTGAGAGACCGACCGCCGCAGAGCTCTTTCGTTCGGGTCCGGATCTGCCTCCAATCCCTTTTCCGGATTCTTCTCTGGCTCTACCAGCAGCCTTTATCCTTTCTATGGTTCCCTTCCTGACTTCCCTTATCCTATTGTCTTGTCAGTCTTAGAGCAATAGGAACTTACACAGCTTGATTGCGATAAGGATCACTCCTAAATGAAAGCTAAACTAAACGACAATAACATAACTCCTAACGCAAAAGAGTAGCCGCTTCTATGTTCTATGCTATTTTCTTTCCTATAGAGCTTGGGCCCACGCGCAAGCTCCTATCGCAAAGCTAGTAAGTAGCCTTTTTGTTTGTTTCTTTCAAAGCCGCCCCCTAGGTAAAGAAGAGGAACTAAGGGGTTTACGGGTACTATATTTCAGCTTCTAGGGCTTCTTTTTAGCCCTATGCTAAACAAGCCTCTTCCCTATTGTTATACCGTTAGTGCTTTCCTCCGTAACTTCCTTAAGTCCCAGACTAAAGGGTTCAATATCCAATTCCTCCTGCTAAGCCAGGGAAGTCTAGACTTGCTGCAAGTTGAGCCATAGCCTAGTTCTTCTTTAGTTTACCAACCGTCCTTGCTAATGCTAATTTAATGCTTTCTAATGGGATTCCCTTAGTGCTTGCGCTTAAGGCTTTCTTTTAACCAATCTCCTTATTGCCAGTTGAAATTCCGACTCACTTTGGGCTAGCTGAACCAAAAAGGCTTGATTGCCCCCCTTGGCCTGGGGGAACTTGAATATGAATCTCTTTCTCTTGAACGTCAACCTCACCACGGAAAAAAAAATGAGAATTCCCACCTAACACGACTCTAGAACAGCGGATAAGCCTTTCCTAACCAACCCCTGAAACCATTTGAACCAGAGCTGAAACAATTGATTCAACCTCGGGTAAAAAGAAAGTAATCACATCGGGAAATATATTTTGGAATAGAACCAGGTGAAAGGGGAGATCGGCCAGCGAGGAATTTGCTATATATAAATAAGAAAGAATCCCAACCCCAGCACGTGCAACCTTTAGTTTTCTATCTTAAGCTAAGACCCTGCTATTGATGAAGCTGGTCTCACTGGAACTGTTGTCATCCGGGTTGAAGGAAGAGAAAAGATGGTGTTCAAAAGGCATCAGTGGACTTGAAAGACTTAGCCGGCTCAAAGCGTAGAGCGATTTATGATCTGATCTGTACTGGATTAGGCTCTTTAGACCCAGGTCTCGGACTAGCAACGAGGAGAGACTCCAATGCGCTCACTCCCTTGTAAGCATCTTGTCTCTGCGCTGACCACTTGGGGTTGGGGAAGAGTGGTTACATGGCTCATTCATCTTTAGGGTAGGTCCCGTGATGTCTTGTTTCTAATGCGGACTTGATCAAATCCAAATCACAGATCGAGGGCCGGGCTTTGACACCCTTCTTGTTCTTGTTATAGGGCCTATGGTTTGGTCATTGGGGGTCTTTGTTTGTACCCTTCCCATTCCCGTAGTACCTGCGCCCGTACGTAAACATAGATTTTTTCAACTATGCGGATTTCGCAGCTTCGGCTTCCGCTGACTGATTGATTTCAGATAGCAGCAAAGTGCCTGCCCGAACGAGCTACTTTAGGGCCTCCTGTTTGGGATTTCAAGATTGTCCACATGATTTGGTTGGTTTTCAGTGTCCCCTATAAGGTAAGGAGATCTTCTTTTCGGGGATGGCACTCTCTAACATCCGTAGCTTACCGTTCCATCTCCCCGAACTACTGACTCAATTGGGGCTTCCGGCTTAGCATCGATGATGTGGGTCGAGAGCCTCATTCTTATATGATAATGCGCTGCATGGATGGATTGAAAAAGCTCTGATTAGCACTTCCCCATATCTCGTCCATTACTCAGATTAAAAACCGGCTTGTCTCTCTCCAGATTGGGCTTCTCATCGTCCCACCGCTCAAAGGCTGTTGCCGTAACCGCTACTCACTATGTTCCAGGTTCCGCCTAACTCCAACTCCCGGCTCAATCAGCAAACTGCCTTCCTTTATTCTATCAATGCGCGAATTAGCCAGGAATGGACTCGATCGATGACTCGGACCGGGAAAAGAGCACCAAAAACCGACTAGTCGGAACCAACCCCAGTAGGAAGGGGGCAGCTTCCCGAGTCATTGACCAGCCTTGATTCTAATTCTAATTTGAATATAGTAAGTAGGGCTAGCGCAGAACGAAGTCGGATAATCAAAAGCGAGAAGGAAAAGAACCAACAACGAGCAAAACTCTTCATCTCCTGACAGATAGCGAAGAGAGGGGCTAAGGGATCATGAAATCCTCTTTTTCCACCTGTGAATCATCGGTCATACCACAATAGGAAAGGGGACGGAGTGACTCTTCCTTGTTGACATGTCGGGATATCTCACTCCCAGTCTCTTCATCCCCATAATAGAAATAGAAGTAGTAGTCCTAGTCCCGGGCCTATGGGGCAGTGCATTCTATTTCATTTGTTAAGTCTTTGAAAACGAGGTATACTGACAGCAGACAAGACGTACCTAAAGGGCGAGTTCCCAAATCGTTGTTGTTCGTTGACTGGGCTGGGACGGGAAACGGGAAGCGAACTCTTCTTTCCTCACCAATAGCTCCTCGTTGGGCGGCGTAGGAGACTGGAAATGGGCATTTTTGAATGCGAAACGCCCCCCTTATTATATTAGAAGAGGGGAAGCAACTCTTCACTCTACCTCGCGATGTCCTTTCTTTTGATTTTACTGGATTCCCTTGGGCTGGGGATAGAAGAATCACAGGATTGATGGGTTTCAGCAGCAATTGGATTCTACCACATACTTGAAGTTGATTGGTATTGAAGAAGGCCTATCTCCTCTTTCTCACTCTTCCCTTTTGATAGGGCGAGGTAGATCTGATTGGACCAGAAAGCTGAGGGAGCCCCTTTGTTTTGATTGATGAGCTCGGTTAGCGGGCCTTATGAATCAGAATAGGGGGAGTCAGAAGCCTGAGGTAGATCGGAGATCCATATGTCACCCCTTCTAGGGGATCCGTGAGGAAAAGACGCAGGCCAGCCATAGATAGTCGGAACTTTTTCTTTTTCTGGCTTCCCCTCTGTTTTTAGAGATCAGGTTTAAACTACTAAAGCTCGTAGGAATAGTCAAAGCGAGTAGGACTTTCCCTTATTCATAGAGGTAGCTCAGCTCCCGGCCTCTTTCCTGTCTATTTGCGTTGCTAAACTGACACAGGGCTGAACTGAAGTATGCCCCTATGTTCGAAAAGAGATCACTCCTGGCTAATGGTCGACTGAAGCCTATTGAAAGAATTGTCTTCACATCACACTTTAGGTAAAGTGGAAGTGGCTTGAGCCTACCTAAACTTTCTAAGGTTCAGGTTTGTCTGCCTATCCTAGGTGACCATCTTCGTCTACTACAACTTGGGATGTGTGCCGTAGAGTGTGGTACTGGTGTCACCAGTCCGGAGAGATTTCTTTTTTATTTGATTTCGTCAACTCGGAACTCATAGCTGCTAGCTACTCCTTAACTACTAAAACAAGAACTCTTTCACTCGGGCTACTCTTTTCTTATCGGGCAAGTTGCCACCCCTTTGTTCAATACCCGAACTCACGTAAGTAGCTTAATCTGTCGAGAGGATCGGACATGTCACCAGTCTTCCCATAAACCTTCATGTGAAAGACGGCAGCTCTGTGAACAACCCTAGTTGCTGGTCCTGCTGCTGTCTGAACACCTCTGCTCTCTCTCATTAGGTAACTGTTATACGAACCCTTCTTCTCATTAGATCTCCTCTTTCTCAGAGGAAATTCGAATATTCTTTTCTGATTGATTCATTGAATCAAAGTAGGAACGTAGTAGCTTTAGCGAAGCTTATGGGTTGGATTCCACTCTTATTCAAGAGATGGAAGCCCCAATCCAAGGAAATTGGATTGGTCCAGCTACCCCCCTTAGACGAATAGGGCCTTTGCCTAGGGGCAAGCTAAAGGGTAAGGTCAACTCTTTCTTTGCTTCATCTGAGATTACAGCCCTAATAAGGCCTAGGGGCTTCTATTCAAAGCATCGGTAGCGATCCTCTTGTCCTTATCCAGAATAAGGCTACATCAAATGGCTTAGAGAAAGGTCCCTTTTTCTCGTTGGGAGTCTCCTTCTCGGCTTCAGAAGGCCCATACAGTACCAGGGAGGTTGGACTACGTTCAGGGATTTTGATTACTATTTTGTTCTAAGCCGCTAAAGGAAGAAGGATCTCTATCTCTGATCCAGTGGATGCTTGAAAGTGAGGTCAGCCGATCCGGCATTTTTTTAGTTAGGGGGGGCCGAGCGCTTTCCTTTTAGCCGTGTAACTTGGTCTATTGGTCTAGTGCTCTTCGGTGAAATGTCCTTTGTTGTCCCGTCGTTAAACAACTAGCCGAAAAGCAAGGACGCTAAGGATTCAAAAACCGAAAATGCTGTAGTAACCAATGGTGCTATCGTACTAGCCCCTCCCCTGCTATGCTTCCTTCCTCCCTACCGATCAGTGAGCAGCACTACTGTTTTATCAGTGGTCTTCTCTAACTTAAAAGTCTCCCAGACCCGCCTTCTGTACTTGGAAACGAGCTAACAAACGTTAGCGAGCATATAAGAGTAGTCAAGCGAGTAGATAGAGCGAGCATATGAGAGGGCATGAAATAGGTCTACCGGGACTTCTTCTTATAGATAGCTTTTAGATATATCTCAAGATAGCTTTGAACTACTTCCACGCAAGGAAAGATAGTACGTACTACCAATGTCAGGGAAAGCAGACTGAGATACCGATACCAAGCCTAGCTTGAAAAGGATAGATCACAGGTATGTGTTGAAGCATACCGAGAGAACGAGAACTGAAATGAACCATATCGAGCACTGGTCTCACTCTACAAGTTAAGTTCGATGAGCTCCTAGCGTACCTGTGCCTACTATCTACTTAGTGTGTGTGCTTAGGGAAAGCAAGTAAGCTGAGCAGTAGTGGGGTCAAGGGCGATCCCTTCCGCCTTTGAGCCTCTTCCTTCGAGGAGGAGATAGAATGGGCCTGATAGACATGCCTAAAATTGACCGATCCAGCCTGAGCCTGTCTTGTGAATCAAGTTCGAAGGAAGGAGAAGCCTATTCGTATTCATTTACGGTTCCCGTTTCATGACTAGATAATGGTCATTCTACCGAGCAAATAGCAGTTGAAAAGGCTGTAGCTGCATCAAAAGCGAAAAGAAAGGGTGGTCAATCCGATGATTCGCCCCTAGAAAGGGTGTGAGCGAGAGGCAATTCTTTATCTTTTTATCTTATCTGGGAAGGTACCGGTAAGTCGGCATTTGCTTAAGATAGGGGTGTCCGCGGGTGGATCAGAATGAGTCCTGCGGTGCACCTTAAATATTGGTAAGTGGGACTCATTAGAGCGTATTGGTCTTTCAAGCACCTGGGGCTTCCTTCTTTGCCAATTCCAGTTCCGAGTCAGGTCGCACCAAGGCTTGTTGTTTTCCTAAATGCCTAAGGTTTTTGAATTCCGTATTCCTATGTCCGTGACCCAATATCCATCCAGCTTGTCAAGCTTTTTCGTTTCATCGAGTGGGCCTGCACATCACTAAAACTAAAGAGGATAAGCACCCCAACCTTAGCATCCTAAAAAGCAAAGTAAAATCCATTTTCATTTGAAGAAATTTCCTGATCTATTAAAGAAGTATCAAAAGAGTATCCTTTATTAGTACGACCACATCCATGATTCTGTCTTTGCGAAGACTGATTACTCACGGCACACACACTATATCTTCGATGATTCCCATTCCCCTTGGTTAGATTCATTCCGTTGCCGAGGAATTACCAAAATGAAGACGCGCCGGCTTCTCGCCTACTCCTACTCTTTCGACTTCTACTTTCGGCTTAACCCCTGTGCTTCCTCCTTGCTTGTTCACTGCACTCTCCTAAGGGTTTAATTAAGACAGTTTTATCCTTCCGTTCGTGCGCCCTCCCTGTCTGAATGAGCTCACTTCACTCTAAAAATAAATAAAATGTATAATGTAAGCAGGTCTGCAACTTTCTTTTCTTTTTTGCCGGAAATAGAAATGGGTCGAACCCTCATTGCTGTACCATCTTGTCTAGTGAGAAGCAATTTCGAGCGCCTACATAACCTACCACTCCAACTCAACAAGAAGATAGGTATCAGACCATATGTAGTTCATCCGGACATTTTTACCCAAGTTAATCAAGAAAGAGCGCACCGCAGAAAGATTCTAACCACCACTGGAACTTGGATTAAGAAGTTCAAGAGGCATCCTCCATTCATATCGATTTATGGAAAACCATATCATTCATCAAGAAAGAAAGATTTTTCCAAGAGGGTCCCCTATGAGATAGGGGTCTTGATTCCCATTAGTCGGGTCCTCACTCCTCCTCTAAAGCCCTGCCCCCTCCCTTAACTTAAGGAACCCCCCCAAAAAAAATATTCTATTAGAAAGGAAATCTGTGGATGTTGTTGTTATAAAGGCTTCCCAATCCTCTCAGAATTGTAGAAAGATAGGGGATGGGGGTTCCATAGGAAGAAAGTGTGGGAGTAGGCTTTGGTAGGCATCACTAGATGGATAATCAACTAGAAAAGCCGATAGCACAAACTTAACATCAGAATCGATGGGCGTATAATGAAGCGAACGCAACATGTGCGTCGCCTTTACGACAAGGAGATTTTCTAGTGAAATTAGGCGGTCAACTGCTCGTTGGTCTTCCCCGGAAAGACTTCCAACCAGAGGAAAGATTGGTTGATAGGGTTCCTCTGGTGGTTCGAGCGGTCGGTTCAAATCGGGGAGCAAGGGCTCATTCAAGTCTGGCAGCATGGGGGGCCTGGGAGCCCCATTTCCCACTATCTACTAAAAGAGCGATTGAGAATCTCGATAACCTTTCTTATTTTTTGATTCTTCCTTGGCCGTGTGGAACATGGATTAGCATTATGTCATTCCTACAAGTGATCCTCCATCCAGGATTGGAAGAAGAAGCGCCATATGAGGACTTCGAGATCAAATAGAATATGTTTCTTTCCATTCCTCGTGAGCCACTTATTTCTCCGACACAAGAGATAGAAGTTATTTTCCTCCTTTTTCCCTTTAAGTCGACGGCGTTACACCATTGGGATACTTCGAATAAACTAGAGTACATATAGGATCCACCGGTGCTAAAACCTTTTCTCAAGATATCTTCCAAACTGTTGGGGTCGTTGCTCCGGATTTTGTTCCCCTGGTTTGAAACCTGTTGGTTCCGTTGTTTTAGAATTATGCTGATCCTAAGTACTCCATCTCTATCATTGCACATGGGAATATAGTCGGACTTATGAGTATTCAGACTATAACAGTTCTGATGAACAGTCACTCACTTTTGACAGTTATACGATTCCAGAAGATGATCTAGAATTGGGTCAATCACGTTTATTAGAAGTGGACAATAGAGTGGTTGTACCAGCCAAAACTCATCTACGTATTATTGTAACACCTGCTGATGTACCTCATAGTTGGGCTGTACCTTCCTTAGGTGTCAAATGTGATGCTGTACCTGGTCGTTTAAATCAGATCTCTATTTCGGTACAACGAGAAGGGGTTTACTATGGTCAGTGCAGTGAGATTTGTGGAACTAATCATGCCTTTACGCCTATCGTCGTAGAAGCTGTTCCTAGTAAAGATTATGGTTCTCGGGTATCCAAATTTCCTAGTATCATCCCGATGTTCATTGCTATACTTTCATATGTTCTCTTATCCTCCATGGGCGGGGCCCTCTCGCCATTGAGTGCTGAGTGTGCGTCCTCCCCCTCCGTAAATGGGTCGTCCAGTACCGGCTGGACGTCGTTACTGGGGAGCACCTCGCAGGAACCATCGGTCGTCCCTTCGCCCTCGGGCGTGTGGACGCATTTTGAGCATGCTGCGAACTCCCCCGGGAGTAGCACATCAGTAAATGCACCTATCCCAGCAGAACAAGCTGTGCCTCCCGCTAATCCTGTAGCTGGAGGGGAAGCGGAAGCCGGTCCATCTCATGTGGCCCACTTTCCGTATAACGAGGCGGAGGTCATTGGGGGGGACTCGGTTCTGTCGATCCGGAAGCGGCTTTTGGGGGAAGAAAATACCTATCCCTCCGCAGAAGAACTCCGTTTTGCTCATTTTGACGCCCAAGACCGGTTTGAGGTCAAAGCAGATATCGTCATGGAAATGTCTGCTCATGATCCAACTGGTGATTGGTTGAACCGGGGGGCACGGGCCCTCGACAACCCGCGGACAAAAAC
>NW_015496086.1:0-1456 GCF_000816755.2 Arachis ipaensis
GCAGGCCAAGGCCCATGAAACGGAGACCGGGCAACGACCGCGACTGAGCCGCGGGGGTTCCCGGGCGACGCATAGACAAGGTCTGCACGGGCACCTGGCCGGGTGTGGACGGCCAGCATGTGTGCCCTGGCCGAATTTCGTCGACGGAATGATCTCGTATATTCGAAAGGTGCTTGGGAAAAACTGCGTCGAAATTTGACCCCTAGAGGAGTTTCGCTGAGCATGTCGGACAGAACGGGCACGTGGCCTATTCAGGCCGGTCGGCCACAGCGATTGCAACGGAGGACCCAAACTTCCACATATCACCGTTGGCTCGTGAGTTTTGCCTGAAGTTTTGTCGGGGCGTTAAGAATACTTTTTAAAGGATGCACGAAAAAATCCCGGTCAAAAACAACCTTTCCTCTTTAGGGCGAGCCGCCCCCCGGCCCCCGGGGGAAGAATGGGCCGTAGAATGCAAACGGATCCCCGAACGGCAAAGCCGACCTCAACCGGCTTGACTTCTGTAACGGCTCGGCAGCCTATTATACGGAGGCGTCTCCAGTTGCTCAGACTCGACCTGGCCGAAGGATTGCTGGGCACAATGCCAGCACTACGCGCGATGATTGGTCCTCCCCTAGGCAGCAAGACCCGGCACGTGGTCAACCGGGGAAGGACGTTGCCCGAGGGAGAGCTGGCACCCAGCAAGGTCGGGCCACCCCAAGGCCCGGAACGTGGTCCCCGCAGAAAGACGCGCCCGGGAAAGGGTGAGCAGGCACCCTGCGAGGACGGAAATAAGCCACTGCTGTCTCGCTCCCATGGGTACCAGTACACGCGTACCCCATCACGGTGACCAGGCATAGTGACTGGTCAGTTGCAGGGGACGGACCCGACGCTGTGCGCGCTGCAACGGATGCTGGTGACGTTGCAACGGAGGCAGGTCGCTTTGCAACGGATGCTGGTGACGTTGCAACGGAAGCTGGGGGCGTTGCAGCGGAGGCAAGTCGCGTTGCAACGGATGCTGGGGTCGTTGCAACGGATGCTGCGCGCGTTGCAACGTTGGCTGGGGGCGTTGCAGCGGAGGCAGGTCGCGTTGCAACGTTGGCTGGGGGCGTTGCAGCGGAGGCAGGTCGCGTTGCAACGTTGGCTGGGGGCGTTGCAACGGATGCTGGGGACGTTGCAACGGAGGCAGGGCGCGTCGCAACGTTGGCTGGGGGCGTTGCAACGTTGGCTGGGGGCGTTGCAACGGAGGCAGGGTGCGTTGCAACGTTGGCCGGTGACCTTGGTAATATTATGTGAAGGCTGCACAAAAAAATCCAGGTCAAAAATCGCACGTTTGCTCCGTTTTTCATTTTTTTGAATTTCCGGCTTTCCGGGCGGTAAAAAAATCGGCAAAAACAATCGGCACGGTGTAAATTCACCAAATTTGGGGGATGGAAAGATCTTATTTTTCTAGAGGTTGTTGCAAAAAACGGCGTCA
>NW_015496087.1:0-241 GCF_000816755.2 Arachis ipaensis
ATAGAAAGAAAAAGCCAAAAGCTCTTAAAACCAAGAGGCAAGAGCAAAAAGCCAATAACCCTTAAAACCAAAAGGCAAGGGCAAAAAAAAAGGATCCCAAGGCTTTGAGCATCAGTGGATAGGAGGGCCTAAAGGAATAAAATCTGGTCTAAGCGGCTAAACCAAGCTGTCCCTAACCATGTGCTTGTGGCGTGTAGGTGTCAAGTGAAAACTTGAGACTGAGCGGTTAAAGTCAAGGTCC
>NW_015496087.1:1685-10086 GCF_000816755.2 Arachis ipaensis
AGGGCATTGGATCATTTTCCCGAGAGATGACCGAAAGTAGCCATTGACAGTGGTGATGTATCACATAAAGCCAGCCATGGAAAGGAGTAAGACTAACTGGATGAAGATAGCAGGAAAGCAGAGGTTCAGAGGAACGAAAAGCATCTCCATTCGCTTATCTGAAATTCTCACCAATGAATTACATAAGTATCTCTATCCCTATTTTATTATATAATATTCGAAAACACCATTATCACTTTATATCTGCCTGATTGAGATTTACAAGGTGACCATAGCTTGCTTCATACCAACAATCTCCGTGGGATTCGACCCTTACTCACGTAAGGTATTACTTGGACGACCCAGTGCACTTGCTGGTTAGTTGTATCAAAGTTGTGACAATTATGTATTGAGAACAGAGCACCAAGTTTTTGGAGCCATTACCAGGGATTGTTCGAGCCTGGAGATCACAATTTCGTGCACCAAGTATCCAATACAATCCCTATCCCTCTTACAGAACATCTCAAGATAAAGGCGAGGTATAATAAATAATAATTAAAACAATACGAAGCATCTCAACAACAACTAATTAAACTCTTCGTAACTTCTGCGCCCATATCCTGAAAGGGGAAAAATGTAGGGGGGTGAGAACATCATCCTCGAAAGGGTTCTCAGTAGAGGGTTTTTAGGAATTTCTGTAATAGGATACATGAAGATAACCGCACCAGTGATTAATAACCGTCTCATGCCTCTTTTCAAAAACAACGGTTTACAATGAAAGTAAAGTCGGAAATCTTTTCTAAAAGAGGAACCATTCAATTCTCAAAGACTCAAAAGCCTTTCAAAACGATTTATCTATGCTGAAACAAAATAGCCTTTCATATTTTATTCCAAACCAGAAACACAAAACCGAAATCAACCATCGGTTCATCTCATTCCAACCACGGCCCTAGGCCTAAACAATCCAACCATCAACCAATCACCACAATCCAACAGAGTCCCAGTAGCAAACACAATTAGGAAGATGCAAGAACAAACAAACAGTTATTGCAAGTAGAACAATTAGCAATTAATCACATAGGCAAACCAAGTATAATATGCACACCCAAACAATGTCACATAGATGCGTATGATGCATGCCTGTCCCTAGTGGCTGATCATATCATCTGTCGGTTATATAGCCAACCCGACACATCCTGGTAGCTAACCATGGACAGAAACACCCATCGCGGAGCAAGTAGGTTTGAGCTACAACCCGATTGCTACTACCCGCTCAACCCAGAGCCAGTGGAATAACCACTACTGCGGCTACTACCTAGGCGGGTGTTTAAAAGCTCAACCTGGAGCGAGTGTAATCACCACTACTACTGCTACTACTCAGGCGTCACAGTCTCTGACCTGGAGCAAGTGGGATGAACCACAACCCTTGCTACTACCCAGGTATCTCAAGCATATATTCATTCAGTCCCAGCCATGGATCAACATCCATCTCAGCCATCCGGCTTAAATTCATAATTCATAGTTAGCCATACGGCTCATAACTCATTCGACAATCAGCCATAAATTAATATCATACACAGCCATTCCGGCTCACGGTTCAATCCAGAACCAGCCAATATTCATAATCATACACAGCCATTCCGGCCCATAACAAAACATCACTTCCACCATTCAACATCATCAAATTCATAAAACCGGCATTTAAGCCACAAATAACTTTTCTCAAGCCATTTCACTTTGAAATCAAATTTCAACTCTTTTCAGCCTTGGCTTTAAAGATCTCATTTCTCAAATCATCTCAGGTTCATAAGCCAAATTTACTCAAAGTGAGTTCCCTGTTTAAAACAAAGCCACTCTCGGCATTTTCTTTCCAAAACTTCCAAAACCATGGCAAGTTAAGGATTTATTTCAAAGCATTCAAAATCACCCATCCAACAATGGGATTTTATAACCAAAAGTTTCCCGACAGAGTCTTATAATAAAAGCTTCTCGGCAGAGTCCCAAGTCTTTAGGGAAGGTCAACCTACATCAATTCCTTAAAATTCATTGAAACTCTTAAAATCATGGATTCTCGGTTCAAGTAAATAAAACTAAATTTATTATGAAATTGACCATACAAAATCACAAGTTCTAACCCGGTCCAAAAATTAACTCATTTGAAAAGGAACCGGTTCATTTGAATCAAACCACTTTCAGGTTTCTTTTTGGAACCCATTTTTCTAACTCTTCCAAAATGCCTCAAACTTAATTACTCAATCAAAAGTCTAGATTCCTTTGAAATCACTAAAAGATCCTTTTTATATTGAAATCAATATTAGAGCATCATTCTTTCCTTCAGTGATTCAAACGGTAAAAATAGTTCATTTCTAAATAAGTCAAACTCAAGGCATAAAGCTCACTAAATAAATTAAGCTTGAAAATATAAATATTCTCTTAACAAATCAAATAATACAACTTCTCAAATCCAATTCTTTTTAAATAACTTTTCAAATAAGACTAGGATTTTGTAGAAATTTTGGTAGCACCTCCCCTAAAACTTGGACTCTTGCCACCCAGTTCGGGTCCCAACTAAATCGTTTCTCATTCCTTTTCAACAGCTCAAAACCAAAAATCAATTCAAAGCAAGCTAAATCCAGCAGTCGCCTCAGTGGCATATCTCAAGAAAACCACTTCAAAATCAACTCAATATCAACCGATTTTACTCATTTCCAAAGCTTTAAAGAAACGTTTCAGTAACAAATCATTTGTCCAAGATCAAGTCAATTAAAGTAAACCAGGCTGAATTCAAAAGTGCATTCGACTTTTCACATCATCAAATAATTGACTCAAATCAAATCAATCCTCAACGGATTAAACTCATATTTCAAATCTTTAAAGAATCACTTCAAAACATTACATTTCACAAAGCCGCACAACAATTCAACCAAACCAACATCCATAATCACTCGAGTCAATCAAATAACACATAAGGCAGATACAATCACCAAATCCACAATATCTCACAACAGTATCCATATGTAATAATTCCAATACTTAAAACATAGTTTTTGGAAAGCGCCCCTACCTCAAAACGCAAATTCCATAACTCAAACGCGTCACAGAGTCCTTTCCGCCTCAACCCAAAATCATCAACAACCGCAACCTCAGCTTCAAGCCACATCCGCAATAACCATAGCGACACTAATCGCAACATACAATAATCAGGACTCGACCCCACGCTATCAGAACTCATATTCATTAACCATACACAACAAAATACTAACGCGAGGCTTTTCGAAATATACTTACTTACCAAAATAACATAAAGGAACAGCTGCGATTCCGAACCGACCCGACAATAGCCCCGTAGCAGCAAAAAGCTCCGGTGGCTCAACAACAACCTTAGTTTCGACGCACATTTATCGGAACTCAACCCTGTGTAACCAACATCTCAGAATCTCTAACGAAGTATAACAGGGCACTAACTTTAAGGGGTTTCGAAAACCAAACGCTTACCAAGAAAAGACGGTTTCTGGCAGCCACAATACCGATCCCGACAGCCAACGGCGTGGCGGCCATGACAACAACAGCAATGGAGTTTCAAAGGTGGCGGAAACCCCTCATTCCACGGCTCCCATGGTGGCTTCCGACAGAGACCGTAGCGGATCTGAATGGCGGCAGCAGCTAGCTTCCTTTAATGGCAACAAGAACAACGGCGGCGCCCAAGGATTTCGGCGACAGCAGCGGCGGACCAGGGTACCAGAAGCAGAGGGAATTCATCTTGCTTCTCTCTCTCACCTCTGTTCCACAGCAGGGACCTCCACTGGCGACAGTGGCGGACTACACCCCAGGGCGACGGCGACTGTTCAGACAGCAGTGGCGAGTCCCTCTCCGCGTGACGCCGACTCCACGCCTCGCTCTCTCTCTCGGTCTCGCGCTTCCCTCTGGTCGCGATCCACGACGGCGATGGCGGCGCCGTTGGAAGACATGGATGCAGTGACGGCGACAAGGCTAGCCGCAAGCTTCTCTTCGTGCATCTCTCTCTTTCTTCGGCTTGGACCTGACAGTGGACTCCAAGGCGACGCGACGTGGCGAGCTGGCAGTGGCCACGATGGACTGTGGCGGCAGCTTCACGGGTCGGCGGCGACGCTGTTAGGCCACGGCGGCAAGGTATGGTGGCGGCGGTGAGGCGCAATGCTCTTCTCCCTCTCCTCCTCTCTGCTTCTATTTCGGTTTCTTCTGTGGTGAAGGGAGTAGTGTATGCATTGCAGCTGTTAGGTTTAGATGGAGAGGGGTTCGGCTGAAGCAAATGGGGGGTAGGGTTCATTTTCTTTTTTTGAAGATTAGGGTTAAGGGCATTTTAGTAATTTCACATAAAATTGGGAATAATATAGTAATTGAAACCCAAATTAAATCCAACACTAATTATATATAGAAAATACTATTTGTTCATCAATTTCACAAATTATTTTCAATAAAATGCCCAAATCTAAAAATTAGAAATAATATACTTAATTTCTTCATTTTCCAAAATAGCAGAATTAATATTTAAAATATTAATTACTTAGTCCAAATCATATAAAATTCTTATTATTTCATAACTATCAACTTTATAATTTAAATATAGAAAATAATCCAATAATTATAAAATTGGATAATAATCATAACTTATCTCAAATTCAATAAATCGAAACTTGCCTTAATTACCTTTAATAAAATAATTTCTGAAATTAAGGCTATAAATAACCATATGATTTGAGACTTGATCATAAAAAGACTTTTCAAAGGTTCTGGGTCTTACATTCTACCCACCTTATAAAAATTTTCGTCCTCAAAAATTGAGACAAAACGAAAGAAATCTCATAACAGTTCACCCTTGAACACATTTAAGGAAGAAGCAAAAATATCTCAACATATAAACATATATACGGTTCTCAAATACTTGGATGGTCGTATGCATAAAGATACAAAGGCAGGAGTGTGATTGTAAAGCAAACGTTATAAGATAGGCTTAATGCACAAGGTCATATGATCTCAATGCCTCACAAAAACTTGAGGTGCCAAAATAGGGTGCAAATCAAGATAGGCATTCACAAAGCAAAGATGACATGATTCAAACATGTGATAGTAAAGCAAGGCATTGAAGGCTATAAAATATGATGGGATTAAAACGACGTGCTTAACATCCGCACACTAATCTCATATCAACCTCAAGGCTTCAACTTTCCAACTCCGTCAAGCACTTTTCAACCTCATAGCCAATCATAAGCCTAACACCCGCAAGCTCGTTTGCAAGGGACAAAACACCAACAATTCATCATAACGTTACACACCTACCACTTCACCTTCCATATACACATATCACGTCTTAAAAAACTAACGCATCGCGTTACGTATACGTCTACAAGTTGCACGTGATATCAAAACAATTCTCGAGTCTACTCAGAAGGATACAAGATTTAGAAAGGATAGTCAAATGTCAAGGATAGCAATAATGGATTTGAGAGAATATATTCAATCCCAGATAACCAAGGATACTCAAGCAATGAAGTTTGCTAGACACAATTCAATTGACAACCTCAAAGATAACCCTTGAATCAAAGAAATCCAATAGGATCAACAAGGAGAAGGATCAGCACATTAGTTTGAAACAAATTCAAGCTGAGTCGAAGAAGTGTGAAGTTTATAGAGAATAATCTCTCAAACCTAAGACAAAGCTCACAGAACTTCAAGAGCACGATTAAAAACACTTCCGAATACATTGTTCATAAAAGAATCGAAAACTTGCAGGAAAATTACCTCGCAGTCTAAAAGAAAAGTTAAGCAACAAATATCCTTCAAGAGAGTAACAAAAGCATAAACGTGGCTTTGCTCTAGTTCAATTTCACATCGAAGTAGATTATGTATAGTTTTAAAAACAAGATGCTCACAAGTTTGGCTAAAGGCTAAAATATTCCCTCAATATTTTAGAAAGATAATTAGGTGCACAACTTAACCAAAAGCAATCATAAAACTCGGAAGAGAAATCAAATGCTTGTTCAAAAATCTCCAAAGTCCATATTCAAATAAGCGTGTATAAAATCTTAGCGAGGTCGAAAGAGAAAGTTAAGCTCTATTTAGGAAAGAAAATCCGAGGTAAAAGTTTGCTATAAATTGGTAAAGGAATTAAGTGTTGCATTACAAACAAACCGGTTTCCAATAAACAAGGAAGCTTTTCAAACCTCATTTAAAATAGCGCATGCCGACTTTAAAACAATTTTGCCAAAAATTGAACAATGTTCTCAATTATAACCAAGCAAATGAAAAATAAGTTCAATTTAGAACTTATTCAAAGAGAATTCAATCTGCTTTAAAAAATCAAAACAAGTCTCCAAAAGTATACTTGAAATCACCATCTCGCAATAATATTCAAGAAAATTAGGATGTACTTGAAAAGGAGTCAAGCCATACAAGAAAAGATCTTAAATCAAAGTAGTTTAAACAAGATCCACTAGGCATGCGACATCAAACAAGTTTTCAATTGATCCAAAAGAAAAAGTCATAGGAAAAGACAACTCAATCATTAGTAATTTCTCAAGGATAAATCTTTGACTAAAAACTCGTGTAGAGATAATGAGAGATTAAACGATGCACTGTTTTGAAACGAATCAAACTGACTCATATAAGAATGAGGTTCACCAGAGAAGAAAAACCAAGATCAATGGTAATGTTCACAAGATGTAAAAGATTAGTTAAAAACAAAGCCAAGCACGACACCTATGGAGATGGAAGGATTAAGAGAAACTTTAGTCCGTTCATAAGGAGAAAGCTATGAGTCCAACATTTTCAAAAGAACAGCAATGGCATAAACCATATAGCATGCTAAATCAAACTCAATTCAAAATAAGTTAAGTAAAGCTTATCAAACGAAACTCAACCGAGACAAAAGTGGTAAATCCTTTCTTTTCAAAATTTTGAAAAATATCCAAATACATAATCAAATGAAGATGTGCATTGGAACTATAGTAAAATTACTAGAAAGTCAAATTGTAATTTAAAGTAAATGCAGTTCCGTAAACCAGTAAAAGTACAGGCGATGTATTAGAAATAAATAGTTGTTAAATTGTATAAGAAATCTTCAAAGATTCATATATAGATAAGTACATATCTAATCAACAGCAACTTTATAAAAATCTCAAAATTGGCTGTAATTCACTGTCAAATAAGAGGAACACTGAATCAACAATTTCTCTAAGAATGGGCTCGGAATTCGGAGTTAAAATATACAACGCAATAGGATAAGTTCAAAGCTGTATCAAAGAACACGTGAATCAAGAAGAACTCAAACAGAGAAAGACAGATACAACAAGGATTTCAAACAAGCATATGCACTTAGGATCAAACAAGAATACATATGAATAGAGGAATAGAGTGGAACATCAAACTACTTTTCAAGAGGAGTAGCAAACGAGAACTTCAAGTTAGGACATGAAAGAATAGATCGACTCGAGCAAAATCCAAGATACACAACTAAATAGCCATCGAGAAATAGTTTCTAACGTTCCCAAAACCCGCGATTCGCTTTACTCAAAATTCGTATATCATCTATGATAACCTATTAGTGCTCTCATATACATAATTTACTAGTATTAAGCCGGCCAAACTTAATATCAGGAATTATGCAATGCAAGACTAACAACGTTAATCAATAGACCGTCATGTGCATAAAGCTCTATTCCTCGTCATTCGACAAGACTTAGTACATGACAAACGCTCAGAGTATGCAATTGAAGCACAGTCGGTCCATTCCTCAGGCTCTACAGGAAGGACTGCTCTGATACCATAATGTAACACCCTAATTACCAAAGCTCACGCTTCCGGCTGCGCGACTTTGATAGCTCGGACATTACGACGACACTTATACCATTTAGTACTAAAATATGAGCCTGTTTATTACTTGATGCGACCCGGTGCACTTGCCGGTTAGATTTGTGTGTTTGGAACTCATTTTCCGAAAATACACATCAAGTTTTTGGCGCCGTTGCCGGGGATTGAAATAGATTGATAATGATTAAGTGAAGTGGAGATCTAGATCAAGCACTTTTTCTTTTCTGTTTCTTTAACTTTTGACTAACACGCTAACTGTTTGAATTTTTGCCTAAGCTAACTAATATTTCACTTCAGCCATGGATTGAAGTGTTATTGCTTTTCTGGTATTGTGTGATTCTTGTGTTTTGCTTGTATGTCAGATACAAGAAGAGAGATCCCTACCTTTCATGAAACTGGCGAAAGAATCCTCCGAAGGCTAAGAAGAGAAACAAGAGAAAAAAATGTTGCTGGAGAGGAAGAATCAGATGAAGAATATCATGAATTGGAGGAACACTCAACAAATCCAACAAATCCACCAGTGAGAATGGCCAACAACAATGGTCAACCCCAGAGGAGAGTCTTGGCTTCATATACA
>NW_015496087.1:10112-13024 GCF_000816755.2 Arachis ipaensis
AAGAGACAGAAGAGAGAAGTGAAGAGGATCAGAAAATCAAGAATACAAAAAGCTCAAAGAAAGATAAGGACATCCTTGAAACACAACTACAAGAGAAGAAGGAAAGGGTGAAGCCACATATCCCCAAACTTCCATACCCTCAGAGGTTCAAAAAAGATAATGAGGATAAGCAATACTCAAAGTTCCTGGACATATTCAAGACCCTCAGCATCAATATTCCTTTCTTAGAAGCACTTGAACAGATGCCAGTGTATGCCAAATTTATGAAGGAAGTGCTGACAAAGAAAAAGTCCCTAAAAGAAGGACAAATTGTTGAGATGACAATGGAATGTAGTGCTATTCTCCAAAGAGAGTTACCAGAGAAGAAAGATGATCCTGGGAGTTTTTATATACCTTGCACCATAGGAGACATAACAATTGAAAAGTCATTCTGTGATCTTGGTGCAAGCATAAACTTGATGCCTTTGTCTCTAATGAGGAAACTTCGAATTTGTGAGCTGAAATCCATACGAATACTCCTTCAAATGGCTGACAAATCCATCCAGCAAGCAGTTAAAGTTGTAGAGAATGTACTGGTAAAAGTGGGGAAATTCCTTCTCCCAACTGATTTTGTCATTCTGGATATGGAGGAGGACCCTAACACCCCCATCATCCTAAGGAGGCCTTTTCTTGCTACGGGCAGAGCACTGATAGATGTTGAAAAAGGGAAATTGTTGCTGAGAGTGCATGATGAGCACCTAGCATTCCATGTTTTTAAAACCCCACATGAGCCCACTCAAGAAGAAGAGTGTACGGAGGATAAGGCCAGAGATCAAAGTTTGAAGGAGGTAGTCAATGAGTTAGCTCCAAGACTTCCAAATCATTGGTTGAAAGAAGTAGAGATGGTGCAACAGACCAAAGAAATCAAGGAGGAACTAGATCCAAAACCTCCAGATGAGAAATTCAACATCTCAGATAAGGAACCACTAAGGCAGGGAGTATCTTTTGAGAAAGAAAAGAAGAAGAGGCCAAGAGGGTGGAGAAACAAGAAGATCCCTACTGAAGGCTTTTCACCAGGGGATAAAGTAGTGTTAAACACCCAACCAATGAAGGTGTCCCCACAATCATCTGAATACTACACTGTGAACCGGGTCCTTTCACTTGTGGGATCATCAGCTGAAAGTCCACTATCAAGAGCAACCTAAATACAAGGCATTTAGTAACCCAAAGAGGTGTTGGGCATCAATGTTCTTAGAAGGAATGTGAGCCAAGTGTCTATAGTGAATAATGTGTCAAGTATAAAGAAAGAAAAGAACTTGTTAAACATGACACTAAACTAAAGCTTATAGAGAAAAACAATAGTCAAGGACAAAGGAATAATGAGAGGTCATAGCAATGTGTTGCTTGATGCTTGAAGGAGACTTTCTAGGCCTAAAAGTCAATAAGAAGTGAGTGTTTACTTATCCACATAAAACCCCATGAACTACCAATAATACTCTGCTAGCATGAACATCCTCTTCCATTTCATTCTTTCTTCTCAATAATTCTTTTCTTGCTTGGGGACAAGCAAGCTTTAAGTTTGGTGTTGTGATGACAAGTCATCTTAGCCTAGTTTCACTAGCCTTTTTCTTTTATTTTCAATTGATTTTATGTAATTTCTTAAGCCATAAGCAAGCCAATTGGGTAGATTTCCATGTTTCCTTTGATTCAATCAACCATGTATGAATTCATGCAATTTCATGAGATTTTATGCTATAATTGTCATATATTATGAAAGAATAACAAACTCATGATTTTAAGCAAAGCTTTGATGTGTTTGGTTGATTGATGATAGGTGAAAATAGTTTTGAAGAAGGTTGAAGAAAGAAGGAATGGCTAGGAGCAAGAGAGAACAAAAAGCTTGAGCAAAAGCTTGCCTCAAACTTTAGCTCAAACTTTTGGAAGAAATTGAAGCCCCAACTTATCACCTTGGTGCAGAACAACTGTTTTTATGGAGGAGGCCCCTTGGAAGATCCAAACCAGCACCTATCCACCTTCCTGAGGATATATAACACAGTGAAGACCAATGGTGTACATCCTAACAGTTACAAATTGTTGTTGTTTCCATTTTCCCTGAGGGACAAAGCTACTCAATGGTTGGAGTCATTTCCAAGAGAAAGCATCAACAATTGGGAGGATCTAGTGAGCAAGTTCTTAGCAAAGTTTTATCCTCCTCAAAGGATCATCAGGCTTAAAACAGAGGTTCAAACATTTACTCAGATGGATGGAGAGTCATTGTATGAAGCATGGGAGAGATACAAAGCTTTACTCAGGAAGTGTCCACCAGAGATGTTTAATGAATGGGATAAACTCCAAAATTTCTATGAAGGACTGACAATGAAAGCTCAAGAGGCACCTGACTATTCAGTAGGAGGCTCAATGCAACTCATGAAGACAGCTGAAGAGGCCCAAAACCTCATTGATATGGTGGCAAACAATCAATATTTCTTTGCTCATCAGAGACAACGCCAGCCATCACAAAGGAAAGGAGTGTTAGAAATGGAAGGGGTGGACACCATCCTAGCTCAAAACAAGAAAATGCAGCAGCAGATTCAAGAACAATTTGAGCAGATGGCTAAAAAGATTGATAGCTTGCAAGTTGCAGCAGTGAATACAAGCCAAACATCAACCACATGGGGGCAAAATGAAGAAAACCAAGAAGAACAGCAGTAGGAGCAACCTCAATATGTGCATAACCAAAGCTCCGGCCAAAATGAAGTCTATGGTGACACCTACAATCCATCCTGGAAGAACCATCCAAACATAAGATGGGGAGATAACCACACTCAAAACCAACAACCATGGCAAAGAAATTCAAACCAAAACAACTCAAGAAACAACCAAAACCACAACCAGCAAAACACTAACCCCAATCCATATAGAAAACCCCAAAA
>NW_015496087.1:13839-14752 GCF_000816755.2 Arachis ipaensis
AAAGATGATCCTGGGAGTTTTTATATACCTTGCACCATAGGAGACATAACAATTGAAAAGTCATTCTGTGACCTTGGTGCAAGCATAAACTTGATGCCTTTGTTTCTAATGAGGAAACTTCGAATTTGTGAGCTGAAATCCACACGAATACTCCTTCAAATGGCTGACAAATCCATCCAGCAAGCAGTTGGAGTTGTAGAGAATGTACTGGTAAAAGTGGGGAAATTCCTTCTCCCAACTGATTTTGTCATTCTGGATATGGAGGAGGACCCTAACACCCCCATCATTCTAGGGAGGCCTTTTCTTGCTACGGGCAGAGCACTGATAGATGTTGAAAAAGGGGAATTGTTGCTGAGAGTGCATGATGAGCACCTAGCATTCCATGTTTTTAAAACCTAACATGAGCCCACTCAAGAAGAAGAGTGTATGGAGGATAAGGCCAGAGATAAAAGTTTGAAGGAGGTAGTCAATGAGTTAGCTCCAAGACTTCCAAATCATTGCTTGAAAGAAGTAGAGATGGTGCAACAGACCAAAGAAATCAAGGAGGAACTAGATCCAAAACCTCCAGATGAGAAATTCAACATCTCAGATAAGGAACCACCAAGGCAGGGAGTATCTTTTGAGAAAGAAAAGAAGAAGAGGCCAAGAGGGTGGAGAAACAAGAAGATCCCTACTGAAGGCTTTTCACTAGGGGATAAAGTAGTGTTAAACACCCAACCAATGAAGGTGTCTCCACAATCATCTGAATACTACACTGTGAACTGGGTCCTTTCACTTGAACACCTAGAGATCATCAAAAAGGAGACCGGAAGGAAGTTCACAGTAAGAGGAGAAAAGCTGAGGCACTATGCTTTTCAGCCTCCATAATCAAAGAACGAGATGTCAAGCTAGTGACAATAAAGAAGCGCTTGTT
>NW_015496087.1:14786-21998 GCF_000816755.2 Arachis ipaensis
GCCAACGTTTGAGCAAAAGTTTGACCTCAAACTTTGGCTCAAACGTTAGTAGCAGCAAAGTGAAGCCATCTGGTGTAAAAAGTTTGAGTAAAAGTTTGCCTCAAACTTTTACTCAAACTTTTACTCAAGCTTTTATGTTTTTCAACCCGGTTCACAATGGATCTTTCTCCAACTCCAAGAGCAATCAACCAAGGCCTTTATCAACCCAATTCCATCAAGAACAAAGGCCGAATTCAAGGCTTGAAGACCATTTGAAGAAAGTGTATAAATAGCTTAGGATTTAAGTTTTCATGGAGAGTTTTTCTTTCCTTTTAGAACTTTCCGTTTTAGTTTTGTTGAGAGCTTTTGGTTTTGGAATTAATTTGAGTTTCTGAGTTCGGGGAAGGAGAATTGAATTCTCTTCCTCTTAGTTTTCTTGTTTTCAATTTCAATTACACTTGTCTTGAGTCTTGGGTGTTGAGAATTGGGGAAATTCTGTCTCAATCTCACCTTGAGATCTCGTTCTGTTTCTTTTACTGCATCATTGGAGAATTGAGATTTACATTCAAGCTTTCTTCTGTTTTGATCTTTAATTTCTTGCAATTGAATTCTACATTTGGATCTAGGAAGGCATTGAGATCTAGACTCGGTTATCTAGTCTCTTGGGTCCTGAGATCTGGAGTTTGCATTTTAAATTCTCTGTTTAAAGCTTTTCAAGTTCATTTACATTTCCGTTAGAGATCCAGTTCAATTCAAGTCACCTTCTACTTGTCTGATTAATGCAATTTACTTTTCCTTGTTTAATTTCTGCAAATCCACTTCCCAATTCCCTTTATAATTCAAGCCATTTACATTTCTTGCACTTTAAGATTCTGCAATTTACATTTCTTGCAATCTAAATTTCTGCAATTTACATTACTTGTTCTTTAAGATTCAGCTTATTTACTTTCTTTGCTCTTTAATTTCCTGCAATCTACCCTTCTCCCTTTACATTTCAAGCAATTTAGTTTCTGCAATCACAAATCACCCAACCAATACTTGATTCGCTTGACTAAATCAACCACTAAACTAAAATTGCTCAATCCTTCAATCCCTGTGGGATCGACCTCACTCCCGTGAGTTTTTATTACTTGATGCGACCCGGTGCACTTGCCGGTTAGATTTGTGTGTTTGGAACTCGTTTTCTGAAAATACACATCAAAGAGAACAGAAAATAAAGTGCTGAATCTTAAAGAACAAGAAATTAAATGGCAGAAACTTAGAATGTAAGAAATGTAAATTGCAGAATCTTAAAGTGCAAGAAATGTAAATGGCTTGAATTGTAAAGGGAATTGGGAATTGGATTTGCAGAAATTAAACAAGGAAAAGAAAAAATTCAACAAACAGGAATGTAAAAGATGGATTCAATTAAACCAGATCTTAAATGAAAATGAGAATAAGCTTGGTGTGACAACGAAACAAGGAAATTGAAATTGAAAGCTATAGATCTCAGGACTCAAGAGACTAGATAGCCAAGTCTAGATCTCACTACCTTCCTAGATCCAGCAAGAACAATTGCAAAGGAAATAAAGAAATGTAAATTGCGGAAGAGTAGAAGCCGAAGCAGTTAACAAAAATGGAAATTCAATTATGCAGAAAATTAAACGAGATCTCAAGGTGAGATTGAAACAGAAGTTCTTCAATTCTCCACCCAAGATCCGAAACAAGAAAAGTAAAAAGTGCTCAAACAAGAACAAGGAAGAAGAGAGATCAATTCTCCTCCCTAATTCTCTTGAATTCTAAAAACAACAATGCAAAAATGTCAAGGTGCTCTCCACTGTGAGTGTTCTGAAAATTCTCTCAGGAAAAGCTCTCTTCAAAACTTAAATCCTAAGCTATTTATACACTTTCTTCAAATGGTCTTCAAGCCTTGAATTGGGCCTTTGCTCTTGATGGAATTGGGTTGATAAGAGTCTCTGTTGATTGCTCTTGGAGTTGGAGAGAAACCCATTGTGAACCGGGTCAAGAATCATAAAAGTTTGAGTAAAAGTTTGAGGCAGACTTTTACTCAAACTTTTTATACCAGATGGCTTCACTTGCTGAGGTCAAACTTTTGCTCAAACGTTGGTCCCCTTGTGTATATGTATGGCGCCAACGTTTGCCAAAAAGCTTGAGGCAAACGTTGGCGCAAGCTTTTCTCCTCCAGGGTGTGCAAGTGTGGTGCCAACGTTTGCCAAAAAGTTTGAGGCAAACGTTGGTGCAAGCTTGATGTGTATTTTTGGAAAACGAAAAAAAATGAATTCCAAACACACAAATCTAACCGGCAAGTGCACCGGGTCGCATCAAGTAATAAAACTCACGGGAGTGAGGTCGATCCTACAGGGATTGAAGGATTGAGCAATTTTAGTTTAGTGGTTGATTTAGTCAAGCGAATCAAGAGTTGATTTGAGTGGTTTGTATTCGACAGAAGCTAAATTGCATGAAATGTAAAGGGAGAAGGGTAGATTGTAGAAAATTAAAGAGCAAAGAAAGTAAATAAGCTGAATCTTAAAGAACAAGTAATGTAAATTGCAGAAACTTAGATTGCAAGAAATGTAAATTGCAGAATCTTAAAGTGCAAGAAATGTAAATGGCTTGAATTATAAAGGGAATTGGGAAGTGGATTTACAGAAATTAAACAAAGAAAAGTAAATTGCATTAATCAGACAAGTAGAAAGTGACTTGAATTGAACCGGATCTCAAACAGAAATGTAAATGAACTTGAAAAGCTTTAAACAGAGAATTTAAAATGCAAACTCCAGATCTCAGGACCCAAGAGACTAGATAACCGAGTCTAGATCTCAATGCCTTCCTAGATCCAAATGTGGAATTCAATTGCAAGAAATTAAAGATCAAAACAGAAGTAAGCTTGAATGTAAATCTCAATTCTCCAATGATGCAGTAAAAGAAACAGAAAGAGATCTCAAGGTGAGATTGAGACAGAATTTCCCCAATTCTCAACACCCAAGACTCAAGACAAGTGTAATTGAAATTGAAAACAAGAAAACTAAGAGGAAGAAAATTCAATTCTCCTTCCCCAAACTCAGAAACTCAGAACAGTTCAAAATCCAAAAGCTCTCCAAAAACTACTCAGCAAAAACTAAAAGGAAAAGCTCCCCTAAAACTTAAATCCTAAGCTATTTATACACTTTCTTCAAACGGTCTTCAAGCTTTGAATTGGGCCTTTGCTCTTGATGGAATTGGGTTGATAAAGGCCTTGGTTGATTGCTCTTAGAGTTGGAGAAAGATCCATTGTGAACCGGGTTGAAATCATAAAAGTTTAAGTAAAAGTTTGAGTAAAAGTTTGAGGCAAACTTTTACTCAAACTTTTTATACCAGATGGCTTCACTTGCTGCTACCAACGTTTGGGCTAAAGTTTGAGGTCAAACTTTTGCTCAAACGTTGACCCCCTTGTGTATATGTGTGGCGCCAACGTTTGCCAAAAAGCTTGAGGCAAACGTTGGTACAAAATTTTCTCCTCCAGGGTGTGCAAGTGTGGCGCCAACATTTGCCAAAAAGTTTGAGGCAAACGTTGGCGCAAGCTTTTCTCCTCCAGGGTGTTGGTTTTGTGATGCCAGCGTTTGCCAAAAAGTTTGAGGCAAATGTTGGCGCAAGCTTTTCTCCTCCAGGGTGTGCAAGTGTGGCGCCAACATTTGCCAAAAAGTTTGAGGCAAATGTTGGCGCAAGCTTTTCTCCTCCAGGGTGTGCAAGTGTGGCGCCAACATTTGCCAAAAAGTTTGAGGCAAACGTTGGCTCAAGCTTTTCTCCCAAAAGTTTGAGCTAAAGTTTGAGGCAAACTTTGGCTCAAGCTTTTTTTCTCTGGCATGTTTTCAACTCTTCTAAAAGTTTGAGCTTTCAATTAAGACGGATTGAAGAATAACTTGTAAGGTCCTGTGAGTGAAGTGAATAAGTGACAGTGGGGTGAACTCTAAATTATATGCTCATGCAAGGGCTTCAGTGCTTGCTAGTCCCTACATCTTGGGAGTCTTAGGTCTTAGAATTTTCATCCAAATAATATCATGGAGATCTCTCTATAGGTAATCACCTTGAAGCAGCTTAGAGTTGCTGTGCTTTGGCCTTGACTCTAAGTGTCATGTCTCAAAGCGGCTCTTTAGATAAGCTTTCAATCAATACTCCTAAACCAGTTGGTTTTAAGGTATTAGGTGTTAAAGCACCCCTAAGGATTTACTTACTCAAGCCTCTCTCTTTGACACAATTCGACCACAAGCATTTACTAGGATAACAACTCTTTGAGTTCTTGTTTCTTTTTTTCTTTTCTGCCTAGTAATTGATGCTCAGAGCCTTGGGCCATGTTCTTTTTGTTTTTATATTTTCTTTATTTTCTTTTGTTTTGTTTGCTGCTTCTTGGATCAATAATTGTTTGAGAATCTCCACAACACTTCTTTGAACTCTATGTCCCGCCTATGAGCTCCCATGCAAGTTTTCATAAGCATGCAACCTCAATACATAATCATTCAACTAGAACCACCACTTCTCCTAATCTTTTGCTTGCCTCAAAATTGTTTAATTCCTCAATCCTTCTTTTCAAAGAGCTGTCATGTGATGCTGATGGGATATTTTCGTGGAAAAACGAATTTCTCCAAAACACCCAAACTTAACCGGCAAGTGCACCGGGTCGCATCAAATAATAATAACTCACGGGAGTGAGGTCGATCCCACAGGGATTGAAGGATTGAGCAATTTTAGTTTAGTGGTTGATTCATGAATTCATACATGGTTGATTAAGTCAAAGGAAACATGAAAATCTACCCAATTGGCTTGCTTTTGGCTCAAGAAAGTGCATAATTCAATTGAAAACAAAAGAAAAAGGCTAGTGAAACTAGGCTAAGATGACTTGTCATCAGATGCCTTCTTGAGAAATTGAGTGCAAGCAAGTTTGGAAAGTATAGGGTTGTGATTATTCCAGCATCTCAATTATTGAATTACAGAAAAAAAAACTATACTATGCAGACAGACAGGGGTACAATATCACTTTCAATCACAGCAATATCTGATGTAAAATAATCACTTAACAATACAACCTTTTGGAGTTTACTTGCTTTCCTCCTTCTCATCATCATCATTGCTGGTCTTCACATTCCTCTTTTATCTCCTTGATTGATGATGCTTAGTTTTTCCAAAAGCTTGTATGATGCTCTGCAGTGATATTGAAAGTTGCTTGTTCCCCAAGCACTTGAAAAATGGTTAGCATGCATGATTTATTTGTGGGCCTTTGAACTTACTTTGGTGTGGGAACACCAAACTTAGTACCTTGCCAATGGTTCTCATGCATCAGATTAACCATGTGTGAAACTCTTTTTCTTTTTCAAAAGTAACAAAACTGAAAACTAAAGAATAGCAAAATAGTTAACTAGTTTATCTAACTGCTTGAAGCTAGCATTATGCAGAAGGTGAGAATATGTTTTTTTAAATGAGATTTTGGTGGAACACCAAACTTAGAATCCTTCATTCTCCTTTATATTGTTTTGGTGTGCAACACCAAACTTAGCTTCTTGCAATATAGATAAAGCTAATTAACCTTTTTATTAAAATAGCTATGAAAAGAAAACTACCTCAGGTTGGGTTGCCTCCCAACAAGCGCTTCTTTATTGTCATTAGCTTGACATCCTCCATTCTTTGATTATGGAGGTTGAAAATTCTGTTGCCTTTGATTTTCTCCTCTCACTATGGACTTCCTTCCGGTCTCCTCCATTTCTTGGTGCCCTTCTTCAAAAATTCCAGAGGTGGAGAACTCTCTCCTGGTTCATGTCATACAACCAAAACAACAGAGATACACAGAACACTCTGTAGCTTGAGTGCAGTGAGAGTTAGTAGAGACAAAGTCTCAAACAGTTAGTGTGCAAGTCAAAAGTTAAAGAAACAGAAAAGAAAAAGTGCTTGATCCAGATCTTCACTTCACTTAATCATTGTCAATCTATTTCAATCCCCGGCAACGGCGCCAAAAACTTGATGTGTATTTTTGGAAAACAAAAAAAAACGAATTCCAAACACACAAATCTAACCGGCAAGTGCACCGGGTCGCATCAAGTAATAAAACTCACGGGAGTGAGGTCGATCCCATAGGGATTGAAGGATTGAGCAATTTTAGTTTAGTGGTTGATTTAGTCAAGCGAATCAAGAGTTGATTTGAGTGGTTTGTATTCGACAGAAGCTAAATTGCATGAAATGTAAAGGGAGAAGGGTAGATTGCAGAAAATTAAAGAGCAAAGAAAGTAAATAAGCTGAATCTTAAAGAACAAGTAATGTAAATTGCAGAAACTTAGATTGCAAGAAATGTAAATTGCAGAATCTTAAAGTGCAAGAAATGTAAATGGCTTGAATTATAAAGGGAATTGGGAAGTGGATTTGCAGAAATTAAACAAAGAAAAGTAAATTGCATTAATCAGACAAGTAGAAAGTGACTTGAATTGAACCGGATCTCAAACGGAAATGTAAATGAACTTGAAAAGCTTTAAACAGAGAATTTAAAATGCAAACTCTAGATCTCAGGACCCAAGAGACTAGATAACCGAGTCTAGATCTCAATGCCTTTCTAGATCCAAATGTGGAAGTCAATTGCAAGAAATTAAAGATCAAAACAGAAGAAAGCTTGAATGTAAATCTCAATTCTCCAATGATGCAGTAAAAGAAACAGAAAGAGATCTCAAGGTGAGATTGAGACAGAATTTCCCCAATTCTCAACACCCAAGACTCAAGACAAGTGTAATTGAAATTGAAAACAAGAAAACTAAGAGGAAGAAAATTCAATTCTCCTTCCCCAAACTCAGAAACTCAGAACAGTTCAAAATCCAAAAGCTCTCCAAAAACTACTCAGCAAAAAACTCAAAGGAAAAGCTCCCCGAAAAACTTAAATCCTAAGCTATTTATACACTTTCTTCAAATGGTCTTCAAGCCTTGAATTGGGCCTTTGCTCTTGATGGAATTGGGTTGATAAAGGCCTTGGTTGATTGCTCTTGGAGTTGGAGAAAGATCCATTGTGAACCGGGTTGAAAAACATAAAAGCTTGAGTAAAAGTTTGAGGCAAACTTTTACTCAAACTTTTTAAACCAGATGGCTTCTCTTGCTGCTACCAACGTTTGGGCTAAAGTTTGAGGTCAAACTTTTGCTCAAACGTTGGCCCCCTTGTGTATATGTGTGGCGCCAACGTTTGCCAAAAAGCTTGAGGCAAACGTTGGCACAAGCTTTTCTCCTCCA
>NW_015496087.1:22368-25260 GCF_000816755.2 Arachis ipaensis
ATTGAAATTGAAAACAAGAAAACTAAGAAGAAGAGAATTCAATTCTCCTCTCCGAAATTCAGAAACTCAAAACAACTCAAAACTCAAAAGCTCTCCAAAAACTACCCAGCAAAACTAAAACGGAAAGCTCTAAAAGGAAAAAAGCTCCCCTAAAACTTAAATCCTAAGCTATTTATACACTTTCTTCAAATGGTCTTCAAGCTTTGAATTGGGCCTTTGCTCTTGATGGAATTGGGTTGATAAAGGCCTTGGTTGATTGCTCTTGGAGTTGGAAAAAGATCCATTGTGAACCGGGTTGAAATCATAAAAGTTTGAGTAAAAGTTTGAGTAAAAGTTTGAGGCAAACTTTTACTCAAACTTTTTATACCAGATGGCTTCACTTGCTGCTACCAACGTTTGGGCTAAAGTTTGAGGTCAAACTTTTGCTCAAACGTTGGCCCCCTTGTGTATATGTGTGGCGCCAAAGTTTGCCAAAAAGCTTGAGGCAAACGTTGGCGCAAACTTTTCTCCTCCAGGGTGTGCAAGTGTGGCGCCAACGTTTGCCAAAAAGTTTGAGGCAAACGTTGGCGCAAGCTTTTCTCCTCCAGGGTGTTGGTTTTGCGATGCCAACGTTTGCCAAAAAGTTTGAGGTAAACGTTGGCTCAAGCTTTTCTCCCAAAAGTTTGAGCTAAAGTTTGAGGCAAACTTTTGCTCAAGCTTTTTTTCCTATGGAGTGTTTTCAATTCTTCCAAAAGTTTGAGCTAAATTTTGAGGCAAACTTTGGCTCAAGCTTTTTTTCTCTGGCATGTTTTCAACTCTTCTAAAAGTTTGAGCTAAAGTTTGAGGCAAACTTTGGCTCAAACTTTTTGTTCTCTCTTGCTCCTAGCCATTCCTTCTTCCTTCAACCTTCTTCACCGGTCCAAAAATTAACTCATTTGAAAAGGAACCAGTTCATTTGAATCAAACCACTTTCAGGTTTCTTTTTGGAACCCATTTTTCTAACTCTTCCAAAATGCCTCAAACTTAATTACTCAATCAAAAGTCTAGATTTCTTTGAAATCACTAAAATCTCCTTTTTATATTGAAATCAATATTAGAGCATCATTATTTCCTTCAGTGATTCAAACGGTAAAAATAGTTCATTTCTAAATAAGTCAAACTCAAGGCATAAATCTCACTAAATAAATTAAGCTTGAAAATATAAATATTCTCTTAACAAATCAAATAATACAACTTCTCAAATCCAATCCTTTTTAAATAACTTTTCAAACAAGACTAGGATTTTGTAGAAATTTCGACAGCACCTCCCCTAAAACTTGGACTCTTGCCATCCAGTTCGGGTCCCAACTAAACCGTTTCTCATTCCTTTTCAACAGCTCAAAACCAGAAATCAATTCAAAGCAAGCTAAATCCAGCAGTCGCCTCAGTGGCATATCTCAAGAAAACCATTTCAAAATCAACTCAATATCAACCGATTTAACTCATTTCCAAAGCTTTAAAGAAACGGTTCAGTAACAAATCATTTATCCAAGATCAAGTCAATTAAAGTAAACCAGGCTGAATTCAAAAGTGCATTCAACTTTTCACATCATCAAATAATTGACTCAAATCAAATCAATCCTCAATGGATTAAACTCATATTTCAAATCTTTAAAGAATCACTTCAAAATATTACATTTCACAAAGCCGCACAACAATTCAACCAACCCAACATCCATAATCACTCGAGTCAATCAAATAACACATAAGGCAGATACAATCACCAAATACACAATATCTCACAACAGTATCCATATGTAATAATTCCAATACTTAAAACATAGTTTTTGGAAAGCGCCCCTACCTCAAAACGCAAATTCCATAACTCAAACACGTCACAGAGTCCTTTCCGCCTCAACCCGAAATCATCAACAACCGCAACCTCAGCTTCAAGCCACATCCGCAATAACCATAGTGACACTAATCGCAACATACAATAATCAGAACTCGACCCCACGCTATCAGAACTCATATTCATTAACCATACACAACAAAATACTAACGCGAGGCTTTTCGAAATATACTTACTTACCAAAATAACATAAAGGAACAGCTACGATTCCGAACCGACCCGACAACAGCCCCGTAGCAGCAAAAAGCTCCAGTGGCTCAACAACAACCTTAGTTTCGATGCACATTTATCGGAACTCAACCCTGTGTAACCAACATCTCAGAATCTCTAACGAAGTATAACAGGGCACTAACTTTAAGGGGTTTCGAAAATCAAACGCTTACCAAGAAAAGATGGTTTCTGGCAGCCACAATACCGATCCCGGCAGCCAACGGCGTGGCGGCCATGACAACAACAGCAATGGAGTTTCAATAGTGGCAGAAACCCCTCATTCCACGGCTTCCATGGTGGCTTCCGACAGAGACCGTAGCGGATCTGAATGGCAGCGGCAGCTAGCTTCCTTTAAGGGCAACAAGAACAACGGCGGCGCCCAAGGATTCCGGTGACGGCAGCGGCAGACCAGGGCACCAGAAGCAGAGGGAATTCATTTTGCTTCTCTCTCTCACCTCCGTTCCACAGCAAGGACCTCCACTGGCGACAGCGGCGGACTACACCCTGATGACAAGTCATCTTAGCCTAGTTTTACTAGTCTTTTTCTTTTGTTTTCAATTGAATTTATGCACTTTCTTGAGCCATATGTAAGCCAATTGGGTAGAATTTTATGTTTCCGTTGATTCAATCAACCATGGATAAATTAATACAATTTCATGATATTTTGTGCTATAATTGTCATATATTATGAAAGAATAACAATCTCATGATTTTGAGCATAGCTTTGATTATTTTTAATTTTTAAAATAAAAAAATAAGTTCTTTTCTAATAATAGAAGAAAAAAAATTCCAACAATATACAAAAAATAGAA
>NW_015496087.1:36908-40242 GCF_000816755.2 Arachis ipaensis
CCAAGTCTAGATCTCAATGCCTTCCTAGATCCAACAAGAAATTGTAATTGAAATTCAAAGAAAGTGGATGAAGAGCAATTACAGAAATTGAAATTCAATCAAGTAGTAAATAAAGCAGTGAGATCTAAGGTTGAGATTGAAACAGAATTTCTTCAATTCTCCAACCCAAAATCCAAGACAATTGTAATAGAAATTGAAAGCAATAAAACTGAGAGGAAGAGAAGTGAATTCTCCTTCCCCAAGACAAAGAAATTAAAGATCACTCAATATCAAAAGCTCTCCGAAAACTATTATGAAAATTCCAAAAGAAAGCTCTCCGAAGAACTTGAATTCTATCCTATTTATACACTTTCTTCCAATGATCTTCAAGCCTTGAGTTGGGCCTTTGCTCTTGGTGGAATTGGGTTGAAAGAGGCCTTGTTGATTGCTCTTGGAGTTTGAAGAGGAACCAAAACGAACCAATTGAACCGGGTTTGAGTTTTGCAAAAGTTGGACCAAAAGTTTGAGCAAAAGTTAGGGGTCTAACTTTTGCTCCAACTTTTCATATCAGCTACCATAATCTGTTGATACCAACGTTGGTGCCAAAGTTAGGGGTCTAACTTTGGCCCTAACGTTGGCCTTACCTTGTGCACTTGTGGCGCCAACGTTAGCCACCAAGTTAGGGGGCTAACGTTGGCGCAAACTTTTGGTGCCCAGGGAGGTTTTCTTCATGCCAACGTTAGCCTCAAAGTTAGGGGGCTAACGTTGGCGCAAACTTTTGGTGCCCAGGGGTGATTTTCATGTGCCAACGTTAGCCACCAAGTTAGGGGGCTAACGTTGGCACAAACTTTTGGTACCCAGGGAGTGATTTTCATCATGCCAACGTTTCAGCTGATGATCCCGGATTAGTTAACCCAGGTCACCGAGTGTTGATGCACTCCTAAGAGCTTACTAATCCAAGCAGATCCTAGTACAAAGACACCACAGGCATATATTTTAAAGTTCAAGCTATTGGTGTCCAGCTTTGTTTTTTTTTGTTTCCTTTTGTTCTGCCACTTTTTGGCTATCTCTTTTCTTTCCTTCTTTTTGTTTTTCTTTCTAACCAAGGAAATTTTTTTATTTAATTGAGATTCATAGACAGTAGGCCACTCTTTACTTAGAAAGAGATATCCTAGCTCTTTATTCACTAAAAGTGAGCTATTATACAACCACACACATACCACCACTTACTTTTATTCTACTTCTATCTAACAGAGATCATCTTGCTTCACATTCAAACTGTTCTTTTATTGAACTTAAAGATGCAGGGGACAACACCTGCTTCTTGTCAAGTGAAAGTAAACACACAAGCACACACATAAACTAGCCTACTTATTTTAAAAGAAACAAACATAATGCAAAGACTTTTAATTAAAAAGAACTACTTAAAGATGCAAAGACAACTTAGAACAGATAGAATGCGTGCTTTTTTTTTTTGTAGTGATGAACAAGGAGCAAGTCCACCTTTCATTTGTCATGCTTTTTCTTTCTCCTTTCATACACTTGGCTGCTAGTGTTCCCACCATCCGTGTTTGGTGCCTGTTGACCTCGCCAAAAGCCAGCCTTATTCATAGCCTCCTCCACTCTATCTTCAAGCCTCATGGCATTGCTTACTTCTACCTCACTTCTCTTTTTGAAGAATTCATCAAAAGTTGGGAAAGCCGGATCCATGTTGTACAAATGTTCTCCAATATAGTTCAGTTTGATTTGGCTATTGATGTTGTAATCGGCTTGTACTTCATACCTTGCATCTTGGAGTGTTATGAACTCTTTGAGAGCCCTCAAATTTTCAGCTTGCATTTGTTCCAACTTTCCAAAAGATTCATGAGATTGAAAAACATGTTCTTCTTGCATCACAAGGAATCTTGACTCGAATTCACTTTGTTTGTTCATTATTCTTAGCTCCCTTTCTTCTTGTGCTTGTTGGTTTTTCATGTACAAAGAATGGTATTCCTCTTGCCTTTCTTGGATTCTCGTGTACTGTTGTGATAATCTTCCTATTGCTTCTTGCATTTGAGTCATATCCATATTGCCATGTGGGAAAAAGTGTGGCTGTTCCTCCTCCTCTTGTGGCTCTTCTTCTATGTGTGGCTCATCTTCTTCCATTGGTTCTTCTCTTTCCCTTCTTCCATGTGGTCTTCGGCCTTGATGTGCTTCAAGGGGCATCATCATTCGTTCAATGGTTATGGGCATGCCTTGGCTTAACCACATTGGATTCTCCTCTTCCATTGGAACTTTAGCCTTTGCACACAACCTCCAAATGGTACTCGGATAGTACAACCAAGATCCGGCCGAATTCTTTTCAGCCAGCTTTTGAATGTCTTTTGCAAGGATTTCATGAACTCTTATCTCTCCTCCCACAATGATGCAATGCAGCATCACGACTCTCTCCCTGTTAACTTCTGAGGTGTTCACTGTGCCCAGAATTGATCTTTTCATTAACTCATACCATCCTTTTGCTTCCGGGGTGAGGTTACATCTCTTCAGGTACTTATATCTGTTCTTGTTATCTCCTTCCCACCCTGAGTTCTCCAAACAAATTTCTCTCGCAATCTCCTCATAATCCTGATCCTCATTCAATCTTTGTTGGTATCCCGGTTCACTAAAGCGGACTGACTTTAGTTTCAAGACTTTCTTGATTGCATCCGGGCTAAAGTCTACTTCCACCCCCCGCACATAGCTCTTGTACGTTGGGGGCTCACGCATGTCAAGCCTTGGGACATTTGCATAGAACTCTCTTATGATATTGGCATTGATTCGGATGGCTGGTGATGCAAGTTCCTCCCACCTCCTCTTCCGAATTTTGTCCTTCATTTTTTGACATCTATCATCCGGCAACAAGAATGGAATTTCAGGATAGATTCTTTTCTCGTTCATCCATTGAATTTGCATTTGATGAAACCAAGACTTGAATCTCCGTTGGTCATATTCATGTGTGTCTTCCTCTACCATGGGATCTTTCCCTTTTCTTCGTTTGGTTCTTGAGGAGGAGGCCATGATCACTTGGTTGGTTGAGTCTTGTGAGGTTAGAAGGAGTGTGAAGAATGTTGGAGAGTTTGATGTGTGTTTGGAGCAAAAGGAAATTAAGACCGAACGTGCTATGACAAGAAATGATGAAGAGAAGTTTAAATGGTTGGAGTTTAAAGTAAGAGAAATGTTGTACAGAGCTTGTTATGTTGAGGAGTGATGAAGGGAGTGATGTTTCCAAGGTTGGAGTGATTCAGTCATGTGCATAGCTTGAAGGTGGTATGCTTTTAAATGAGCAATGAAGGGCTGGGATGCAATTAGACTTATGGAGATCAAAGGTATGCATGTA
>NW_015496088.1:0-535 GCF_000816755.2 Arachis ipaensis
TATCCCGAGGAGGACACCTAAAGGCGAGCCGTAATGGCCTCATCTTTGGCAAGCTCCTCCGATTTTTTTCACAGTTTTTTTTTGGTTTTTTTTCGGGTTTTTTTATACGTTGTGCTGACTCTCGTTCTTTAAATGACGCTATCCCGAGGAGGACACCTGATGTGTGAAAAATGATCCAAAACAAAACTCACCGGCAAGTGTACCGGGTCGCATCAAGTAATAATAACTCACATGAGTGAGGTCGATCCCACAGGGTTTGAAGCATTGAGCAATTTTAGTTTAGTTGTTGATTTAGTCAAGCGAATCAAGATTTGGTTGAGTGATTTGTGATTGCAGAAACTAAATTGCTTGAAATGTAAAGGGAGAAGGGGAAATTGTAGTAAATGAAAGAGCATGAAAGTAAATGTGCTGAATCTTAAAGAACAAGTAAGGTAAATTACAGAAACTTAGATTACAAGAAATGTAAATAACTGAAGCTTAAAGTGCAAGAAATGTAAATTGCTTGAATCATAAAAGGAATAGGGAATGGGGATTG